>NW_027455869.1:300000-495519 GCF_040206685.1 Ascaphus truei
CATGGAGAGATAGCTTTGCATCGTGTGTGTGTGTCAGGGAGTGAGAGATATCTGTGCATCGTGTGTGTGTATGACAGGGAGAGATAGCTGTGCATCGTGTGTGTGTCAGGGAGTAAGAGATAGCTGTGCATCGTGTGTGTGACAGGGAGAGATAGCTGTGCATCGTGTGTGTGTGTCAGGGAGTGAGAGATAGCTGTGCATCGTGTGTGACAGTGATAGATAGCTGTGCATCGTGTGTGTGTGACAGTGAGAGATAGCTGTGCATCGTGTGTGTGTGTGGCAGTGAGAGTTAGCTATGCATCGTGTGCGTGTGACAGGGAGAGATAGCTTTGCATCATGTGTGTGTGTGTGACAGGGATAAATGCCCCGTAATGAGATGCGCAGTGTAAATGCCCCTTAATGAGATGCGCAGTGTAAATGCCCCTTAATGAGATGTGCAGTGTAAATGCCCCCTGTAATGAGATGCCCAGTGTAAATGCCCCTGTAATGAGATGCCCAGTGTAAATGCCCCTGTAATGAGATGCCCAGTGTAAATGCCCCTGTAATGAGATGCGCAGTGTAAATGCCCCTGTAATGAGATGCGCAGTGTAAAGGCCCCTGTAATGAGATGCGCAGTGTAAAGGCCCCTGTAATGAGATGCGCAGTGTAAAGGCCCCTGTAATTAGATGCGCAGTGTAAGGGCCCCTGTAATGAGATGCGCAGTGTAAAGGCCCCTGTAATGAGATGCGCCGTGTATATGCCCCTGTAATGAGATGCGCCGTGTAAATGCCCCTGTAATGAGATGCGCAGTGTAGATGCCCCTGTAATGAGATGCGCAGTGTAAATGCCCCTGTAATGAGATGCGCAGTGTAAAGGCCCTTGTAATGAGATGCGCAGTGTAAAGGCCCCTGTAATCAGATGCGCAGTGTAAAGGCCCCTGTAATGAGATGCGCCGTGTAAAGGCCCCTGTAATGAGATGCGCCGTGTAAAGGCCCCTGTAATGAGATGCGCCGTGTAAAGGCCCCTGTAATGAGATGCGCAGTGTAAAGGCCCCTGTAATGAGATGCGCAGTGTAAAGGCCCCTGTAATGAGATGCGCAGTGTAAGGGCCCCTGTAATGAGATGCGCAGTGTAAAGGCCCCTGTAATGAGATGCGCCGTGTATATGCCCCTGTAATGAGATGCGCCGTGTAAATGCCCCTGTAATGAGATGCGCAGTGTAGATGCCCCTGTAATGAGATGCGCAGTGTAAATGCCCCTGTAATGAGTTGCGCAGTGTAAAGGCCCTTGTAATGAGATGCGCAGTGTAAATGCCCCTGTAATGAGATGCGCAGTGTAAAGGCCCTTGTAATGAGATGCGCAGTGTAAAGGCCCCTGT
Source organism: Ascaphus truei (assembly GCF_040206685.1). Taxonomy (NCBI): domain Eukaryota; kingdom Metazoa; phylum Chordata; class Amphibia; order Anura; family Ascaphidae; genus Ascaphus; species Ascaphus truei. The sequence goes on from NW_027455869.1 coordinate 301,356, forward strand.
AATGAGATGCGCAGTGTAAAGGCCCCTGTAATGAGATGCGCCGTGTAAAGGCCCCTGTAATGAGATGCGCCGTGTAAAGGCCCCTGTAATGAGATGCGCCGTGTAAAGACCCCTGTAATGAGATGCGCAGTGTAAAGGCCCCTGTAATGAGATGCGCAGTGTAAAGGCCCCTGTAATGAGATGCACAGTGTAAGGGCCCCTGTAATGAGATGCGCAGTGTAAAGGCCCCTGTAATGAGATGCGCCGTGTATATGCCCCTGTAATGAGATGCGCCGTGTAAATGCCCCTGTAATGAGATGCGCAGTGTAGATGCCCCTGTAATGAGATGCGCAGTGTAAATGCCCCTGTAATGAGATGGGCAGTGTAAAGGCCCTTGTAATGAGATGCGCAGTGTAAAGGCCCCTGTAATGAGATGCGCAGTGTAAAGGCCCCTGTAATGAGATGCGCCGTGTAAAGGCCCCTGTAATGAGATGCGCCGTGTAAAGGCCCCTGTAATGAGATGTGCAGTGTAAATGCCCCGTAATGGGATGCCCAGTGTAAATGCCCCTTAATGAGATGCACAGTGTAAATGCCCCATCATGAGATGCGCAGTGTAAGTGCCCCATCATGAGATGCGCAGTGTAAATGCCCCTGTAATGAGATGCGCAGTGCAAATGCCCCCGTAATGAGATGCGCAGTGTAAATGCCCTGTAATGAGATGCGCAGTGTAAATGCCCCGTAATGAGATGCGCAGTGTAAAGGCCCCTGTAATGAGATGCGCAGTGTAAAGGCCCCTGTAATGAGATGCGCCGTGTAAAGGCCCCTGTAATGAGATGCGCAATGTAAATGCCCCTGTAATGAGATGCGCAGTGTAAATGCCCCGTAATGGGATGCCCAGTGTAAATGCCCCTTAATGAGATGCACAGTGTAAATGCCCTGAAATGAGATGCGCAGTGTAAATGCCCCGAAATGAGATGCGCAGTGTAAATGCCCCATCATGAGATGCGCAGTGTAAATGCCCCTGTAATGAGATGCGCAGTGCAAATGCCCCGTAATGAGATGCGCACTGTAAATGCCCTGTAATGAGATGCGCAGTGTAAATGCCCCGTAATGAGATGCGCAGTGTAAAGGCCCCTGTAATGAGATGCGCCATGTAAAGGCCCCTGTAATGAGATGCGCAGTGTAAATGCCACTGTAATGAGATGCACAGTGTAAAGGCCCCTGTAATGAGATGCGCAGTGTAAAGGCCCCTGTAATGAGATGCGCAGTGTAAAGGCCCCTGTAATGAGATGCGCAGTGTAAATGCCCCTGTAATGAGATGCGCAGTGTAAATGCCCCTGTAATGAGATGCGCAGTGTAAATGCCCCTGTAATGAGATGCGCAGTGTAAATGCCCCTGTAATGAGATGCGCAGTGTAAATGCCCCTGTAATGAGATGCGCAGTGTAAATGCCCCTGTAATGAGATGCACCGTGTAAAGGCCCCTGTAATGAGATGCGCAGTGTAAATGCCCCTGTAATGAGATGCCCAGTGTAAATGCCCCTGTAATGAGATGCGCAGTGTAAATGCCCCTGTAATGAGATGCGCAGTGTAAATTCCCCGTAATGAGATGCGCAGTGTAAAGGCCCCTGTAATGAGATGCGCAGTGTAAAGGCCCCTTTAATGAGATGCGCAGTGTAAAGGCCCCTTTAATGAGATGCGCAGTGTAAATGCCCCTGTAATGAGATGAGCACTGTAAATGTCCCTGTAATGAGATGCGCAGTGTAAATGCCCCTGTAATGAGATGCGCAGTGTAAATGCCCCTGTAATGAGATGCGCAGTGTAAATGCCCAGTAATGAGATGTGCAGTGTAAAGGCCCCTGTAATGAGATGCGCAGTGTAAAGGCCCCATAATGAGATGCGCAGTGTAAAGGCCCCTGTAATGAGATGCGCAGTGTAAATGCCCCTGTAATGAGATGCGCAGTGTAAATGCCCCTGTAATGAGATGCGCAGTGTAAATGCCCCCTGTAATGAGATGCCCAGTGTAAATGCCCCTGTAATGAGATGCCCAGTGTAAATGCCCCTGTAATGAGATGCGCAGTGTAAATGCCCCTGTAATGAGATGCACAGTGTAAAGGCCCCTGTAATGAGATGCGCAGTGTAAAGGCCCCTGTAATGAGATGCGCAGTGTAAAGGCCCCTGTAATGAGATGCGCAGTGTAAATGCCCCTGTAATGAGATGCACCGTGTAAAGGCCCCTGTAATGAGATGCGCAGTGTAAATGCCCCTGTAATGAGATGCACCGTGTAAAGGCCCCTGTAATGAGATGCGCCGTGTAAATGCCCCTGTAATGAGATGCGCCGTGTAATTGCCCCTGTAATGAGATGCGCAGTGTAGATGCCCCTGTAATGAGATGCGCAGTGTAAATGCCCCTGTAATGAGATGCGCAGTGTAAAGGCCCTTGTAATGAGATGCGCAGTGTAAAGGCCCCTGTAATGAGATGCGCAGTGTAAAGGCCCCTGTAATAAGATGCGCCGTGTAAAGGCCCCTGTAATGAGATGCGCCGTGTAAAGGCCCCTGTAATGAGATGCGCAGTGTAAAGGCCCCTGTAATGAGATGCGCAGTGTAAATTCCCCTGTAATGAGATGCGCAGTGTAAATGCCCCTGTAATGAGATGCGCAGTGTAAATGCCCCTGTAATGAGATGCGCAGTGTAAATGCCCCTGTAATGAGATGCGCAGTGTAAATGCCCCTGTAATTAGATGCGCAGTGTAAATGCCCCTGTAATGAGATGCCCAGTGTAAATGCCCCTGTAATGAGATGCGCAGTGTAAATGCCCCTGTAATGAGATTCGCAGTGTAAATTTCCCGTAATGAGATGCGCAGTGTAAAGGCCCCTGTAATGAGATGCGCAGTGTAATGGCCCCTTTAATGAGATGCGCAGTGTAAAGGCCCCTTTAATGAGATGCGCAGTGTAAATGCCCCTGTAATTAGATGCGCAGTGTAAATGCCCCTGTAATGAGATGCCCAGTGTAAATGCCCCTGTAATGAGATGCGCAGTGTAAATGCCCCTGTAATGAGATTCGCAGTGTAAATTTCCCGTAATGAGATGCGCAGTGTAAAGGCCCCTGTAATGAGATGCGCAGTGTAATGGCCCCTTTAATGAGATGCGCAGTGTAAAGGCCCCTTTAATGAGATGCGCAGTGTAAATGCCCCTGTAATGAGATGCGCAGTGTAAATGTCCCTGTAATGAAATGCGCAGTGTAAATGCCCCTGTAATGATATGCGCAGTGTAAATGCCCCTGTATTGAGATGCGCAGTGTAAATGCCCAGTAATGAGATGCGCAGTGTAAAGGCCCTTGTAATGAGATGCGCAGTGTAAAGGCTCCTGTAATGAGATGCGCAGTGTAAAGGCCCCTGTAATGAGATGCGCCGTGTAAAGGCCCCTGTAATGAGATGCGCCGTGTAAAGGCCCCTGTAATGAGATGCGCAGTGTAAAGGCCCCTGTAATGAGATGCGCAGTGGAAATGCCCCTGTAATGAGATGCGCAGTGTAAATGCCCCTGTAATGAGATGCGCAGTGTAAATGCCCCTGTAATGAGATGCGCAGTGTAAATGCCCCTGTAATGAGATGCGCAGTGTAAATGCCCCTGTAATGAGATGCGCAGTGTAAATGCCCCTGTAATGAGATGCCCAGTGTAAATGCCCCTGTAATGAGTTGCGCAGTGTAAATGCCTCTGTAATTAGATACGCAGTGTAAATGCCCCGTAATGAGATGCGCAGTGTAAATGCCCCGTAATGAGATGCGCAGTGTAAAGGCCCCTGTAATGAGATGCGCAGTGTAAAGGCCCCTTTAATGAGATGCACAGTGTAAAGGCCCCTTTAATGAGATGCGCAGTGTAAAGGCCCCTGTAATGAGATGCGCAGTGTAAAGGCCCCTGTAATGAGATGCGCAGTGTAAATGCCCCTGTAATGAGATGCGCAGTGTAAATGCCCCTGTAATGAGATGAGCACTGTAAATGTCCCTGTAATGAGATGCGCAGTGTAAATGCCCCTGTAATGAGATGCGCAGTGTAAATGCCCCTGTAATGAGATGCGCAGTGTAAATGCCCAGTAATGAGATGTGCAGTGTAAAGGCCCCTGTAATGAGATGCGCAGTGTAAAGGCCCCATAATGAGATGCGCAGTGTAAAGGCCCCTGTAATGAGATGCGCAGTGTAAATGCCCCTGTAATGAGATGCGCAGTGTAAATGCCCCTGTAATGAGATGCGCAGTGTAAATGCCCCCTGTAATGAGATGCCCAGTGTAAATGCCCCTGTAATGAGATGCCCAGTGTAAATGCCCCTGTAATGAGATGCGCAGTGTAAATGCCCCTGTAATGAGATGCACAGTGTAAAGGCCCCTGTAATGAGATGCGCAGTGTAAAGGCCCCTGTAATGAGATGCGCAATGTAAAGGCCCCTGTAATGAGATGCGCAGTGTAAAGGCCCCTGTAATGAGATGCACCGTGTAAAGGCCCCTGTAATGAGATGCGCCGTGTAAATGCCCCTGTAATGAGATGCGCCGTGTAATTGCCCCTGTAATGAGATGCGCAGTGTAGATGCCCCTGTAATGAGATGCGCAGTGTAAATGCCCCTGTAATGAGATGCGCAGTGTAAAGGCCCTTGTAATGAGATGCGCAGTGTAAAGGCCCCTGTAATGAGATGCGCAGTGTAAAGGCCCCTGTAATAAGATGCGCCGTGTAAAGGCCCCTGTAATGAGATGCGCCGTGTAAAGGCCCCTGTAATGAGATGCGCAGTGTAAAGGCCCCTGTAATGAGATGCGCAGTGTAAATTCCCCTGTAATGAGATGCGCAGTGTAAATGCCCCTGTAATGAGATGCGCAGTGTAAATGCCCAGTAATGAGATGCGCAGTGTAAATGCCCCTGTAATGAGATGCGCAGTGTAAATGCCCCTGTAATTAGATGCGCAGTGTAAATGCCCCTGTAATGAGATGCCCAGTGTAAATGCCCCTGTAATGAGATGCGCAGTGTAAATGCCCCTGTAATGAGATGCGCAGTGTAAATTTCCCGTAATGAGATGCGCAGTGTAAAGGCCCCTGTAATGAGATGCGCAGTGTAAAGGCCCCTTTAATGAGATGCGCAGTGTAAAGGCCCCTTTAATGAGATGCGCTGTGTAAATGCCCCTGTAATGAGATGCGCAGTGTAAATGTCCCTGTAATGAAATGCGCAGTGTAAATGCCCCTGTAATGAGATGCGCAGTGTAAATGCCCCTGTATTGAGATGCGCAGTGTAAATGCCCAGTAATGAGATGCGCAGTGTAAAGGCCCTTGTAATGAGATGCGCAGTGTAAAGGCTCCTGTAATGAGATGCGCAGTGTAAAGGCCCCTGTAATGAGATGCGCCGTGTAAAGGCCCCTGTAATGAGATGCGCAGTGTAAAGGCCCCTGTAATGAGATGCGCAGTGTAAAGGCCCCTGTAATGAGATGCGCCGTGTAAAGGCCCCTGTAATGAGATGCGCAGTGTAAAGGCCCCTGTAATGAGATGCGCAGTGGAAATGCCCCTGTAATGAGATGCGCAGTGTAAATGCCCCTGTAATGAGATGCGCAGTGTAAATGCCCCTGTAATGAGATGCGCAGTGTAAATGCCCCTGTAATGAGATGCGCAGTGTAAATGCCCCTGTAATGAGATGCCCAGTGTAAATGCCCCTGTAATGAGTTGCGCAGTGTAAATGCCCCTGTAATAAGATACGCAGTGTAAATGCCCCGTAATGAGATGCGCAGTGTAAAGGCCCCTGTAATGAGATGCGCAGTGTAAAGGCCCCTTTAATGAGATGCACAGTGTAAAGGCCCCTTTAATGAGATGCGCTGTGTAAAGGCCCCTGTAATGAGATGCGCAGTGTAAAGGCCCCTGTAATGAGATGCGCAGTGTAAATGCCCCTGTAATGAGATGCGCAGTGTAAATGCCCCTGTAATGAGATGCGCAGTGTAAATGCCCCGTAATGAGATGCGCAGTGTAAATGCCCCTTAATGAGATGTGCAGTGTAAATGCCCCTTAATGAGATGTGCAGTGTAAATGCCCCTGTAATGAGATGCGCAGTGTAAATGCCCCTGTAATGAGATGCGCAGTGTAAATGCCCAGTAATGAGATGCGCAGTGTAAAGGCCCTTGTAATGAGATGCGCAGTGTAAATGCCCCTGTAATGAGATGCGCAGTGTAAATGCCCCTGTAATGAGATGCCCAGTGTAAATGCCCCTGTAATGAGTTGCGCAGTGTAAATGCCTCTGTAATTAGATACGCAGTGTAAATGCCCCGTAATGAGATGCGCAGTGTAAAGGCCCCTGTAATGAGATGCGCAGTGTAAAGGCCCCTTTAATGAGATGCGCAGTGTAAAGGCCCCTTTAATGAGATGCGCAGTGTAAAGGCCCCTGTAATGAGATGCGCAGTGTAAAGGCCCCTGTAATGAGATGCGCAGTGTAAATGCCCCTGTAATGAGATGCGCAGTGTAAATGCCCCTGTAATGAGATGAGCACTGTAAATGTCCCTGTAATGAGATGCGCAGTGTAAATGCCCCTGTAATGAGATGCGCAGTGTAAATGCCCCTGTAATGAGATGCGCAGTGTAAATGCCCAGTAATGAGATGTGCAGTGTAAAGGCCCCTGTAATGAGATGCGCAGTGTAAAGGCCCCATAATGAGATGCGCAGTGTAAAGGCCCCTGTAATGAGATGCGCAGTGTAAATGCCCCTGTAATGAGATGCGCAGTGTAAATGCCCCTGTAATGAGATGCGCAGTGTAAATGCCCCCTGTAATGAGATGCCCAGTGTAAATGCCCCTGTAATGAGATGCCCAGTGTAAATGCCCCTGTAATGAGATGCGCAGTGTAAATGCCCCTGTAATGAGATGCACAGTGTAAAGGCCCCTGTAATGAGATGCGCAGTGTAAAGGCCCCTGTAATGAGATGCGCAATGTAAAGGCCCCTGTAATGAGATGCGCAGTGTAAAGGCCCCTGTAATGAGATGCACCGTGTAAAGGCCCCTGTAATGAGATGCGCCGTGTAAATGCCCCTGTAATGAGATGCGCCGTGTAATTGCCCCTGTAATGAGATGCGCAGTGTAGATGCCCCTGTAATGAGATGCGCAGTGTAAATGCCCCTGTAATGAGATGCGCAGTGTAAAGGCCCTTGTAATGAGATGCGCAGTGTAAAGGCCCCTGTAATGAGATGCGCAGTGTAAAGGCCCCTGTAATAAGATGCGCCGTGTAAAGGCCCCTGTAATGAGATGCGCTGTGTAAAGGCCCCTGTAATGAGATGCGCAGTGTAAAGGCCCCTGTAATGAGATGCGCAGTGTAAATTCCCCTGTAATGAGATGCGCAGTGTAAATGCCCCTGTAATGAGATGCGCAGTGTAAATGCCCAGTAATGAGATGCGCAGTGTAAATGCCCCTGTAATGAGATGCGCAGTGTAAATGCCCCTGTAATTAGATGCGCAGTGTAAATGCCCCTGTAATGAGATGCCCAGTGTAAATGCCCCTGTAATGAGATGCGCAGTGTAAATGCCCCTGTAATGAGATGCGCAGTGTAAATTTCCCGTAATGAGATGCGCAGTGTAAAGGCCCCTGTAATGAGATGCGCAGTGTAAAGGCCCCTTTAATGAGATGCGCAGTGTAAAGGCCCCTTTAATGAGATGCGCAGTGTAAATGCCCCTGTAATGAGATGCGCAGTGTAAATGTCCCTGTAATGAAATGCGCAGTGTAAATGCCCCTGTAATGAGATGCGCAGTGTAAATGCCCCTGTATTGAGATGCGCAGTGTAAATGCCCAGTAATGAGATGCGCAGTGTAAAGGCCCTTGTAATGAGATGCGCAGTGTAAAGGCTCCTGTAATGAGATGCGCAGTGTAAAGGCCCCTGTAATGAGATGCGCCGTGTAAAGGCCCCTGTAATGAGATGCGCAGTGTAAAGGCCCCTGTAATGAGATGCGCAGTGTAAAGGCCCCTGTAATGAGATGCGCCGTGTAAAGGCCCCTGTAATGAGATGCGCAGTGTAAAGGCCCCTGTAATGAGATGCGCAGTGGAAATGCCCCTGTAATGAGATGCGCAGTGTAAATGCCCCTGTAATGAGATGCGCAGTGTAAATGCCCCTGTAATGAGATGCGCAGTGTAAATGCCCCTGTAATGAGATGCGCAGTGTAAATGCCCCTGTAATGAGATGCCCAGTGTAAATGCCCCTGTAATGAGTTGCGCAGTGTAAATGCCCCTGTAATAAGATACGCAGTGTAAATGCCCCGTAATGAGATGCGCAGTGTAAAGGCCCCTGTAATGAGATGCGCAGTGTAAAGGCCCCTTTAATGAGATGCACAGTGTAAAGGCCCCTTTAATGAGATGCGCTGTGTAAAGGCCCCTGTAATGAGATGCGCAGTGTAAAGGCCCCTGTAATGAGATGCGCAGTGCAAATGCCCCGTAATGAGATGCGCAGTGTAAATGCCCTGTAATGAGATGCGTAGTGTAAATGCCCCGTAATGAGATGCGCAGTGTAAATGCCCCTGTAATGAGATGCGCAGTGTAAATGCCCGTCAGTGCTATGCAATAATAATATCCTTATCCCTTTGTGTACAGCGCCGCCGTCACTGTCAGTGCTGTGTAATACTATCCTTATCCCTGTATGTACAGCACCGCCCTCACTGTCAGTGCTATGTAAGACTATCCTTATTCCTGTATGTACAGCGCCGCCGTCACTGTCAGTTCTATGTGATACTATCCTTATCCCTGTATGTACAGCGCCGCCGTCACTGTCACTGCTATGTAATAATACTATCCTTATCCCTGTATGTACAGCGCCGCCGTCACTGCTATGTAATAATAATATCCATATCCCTGTATGTACAGCGCCGTCGTCACTGTCAGTGCTATGTAATACTATCCTTATCCCTGTATGTACAGCGCTGCCGTCACTGTAACTGCTATGTAATAATACTATCCTTATCCCTGTATGTACAGCGCCGCCGTTACATAGCACTGACAGTGACGGCGGCGCTGTACATACAGGGATAAGGATAGTATTATTACATAGCACTGACAGTGACGGCGGCGCTCTACATACAGGGATAAGGATAGTATTATTACATAGCACTGACAGTGATGGTGGCGCTGTACGTACAGGGATAAGGATAGTATTATTACATAGCACTGACAGTGACGGCAGCGCTGTACATACAGGGATAAGGATAGTATTATTACATAGCACTGACAGTGACGGCGGCGCTGTACATACAGGGATAAGAATAGTATTATTACATAGCACTGACAGTGACGGCGGCGCTGTACATACAGGGATAAGGATAGTATTACATAGCACTGACAGTGACGGCGGGGCTGTACATACGGGGATAAGAATAGTATTATTGCACAGCACTGACAGTGACGGCGGCGCTGCACATACAGGGTTAAGGATAGCATTATTACATAGAACTGACAGTGACGGCGGTGCTGTACATACAGGGATAAGGATAGTATTACATAGCACTGACAGTGACGGCGGTGCTGTAAATACAGGGATAAGGATAGTATTATTACATAGCACTGACAGTGACGGCGGCGCTGTACATACAGGGATAAGGATTGTATTATTACATAGCACTGACAGTGACGGCGGCGCTGTACATACAGGAATAAGGATAGTATTATTACAAAGCACTGACAGTGACGGTGGCGCTGTACATACAGGGATAAGGATAGTATTATTACATAGCACTGACAGTGATGGTGGAACTGTACATACAGGGATAAGGATAGTATTATTACATAGCACTGACAGTGACGGCGGCGCTGTACACACAGGGATAAGGATAGTATTACATAGCACTGACAGTGACGGCGGCGCTGTACATACAGGGATAAGGATAGTATTACATAGCACTGACAGTGACGGCGGTGCTGTACATACAAGGATAAGGATAGTATTACACAGCACTGACAGTGACGGCGGCGCTGTACATACAGGGATAAGGATAGTATTACATAGCACTGACAGTGACGGCGGCGCTGTACACAAAGGGATAAGGATATTATTATTGCATAGCACTGACAGTGACCGCGGCGCTGTACATACAGGGATAAGGATAGTATTATTACATAGCAGTGACTGTGACGGCGGCGCTGTACATACAGGGATAAGGATAGTAATACATAGAACTGACAGTGACGGGGGTACTGTACATACAGGGATAAGGATAGTATTATTACATAGCACTGACAGTGACGGCGGCGCTGTACACAAAGGGATAAGGATATTATTATTGCATAGCACTGACAGTGACGGCGGCGCTGTACATACAGGGATAAGGATAGTATTATTACATAGCAGTGACTGTGACGGCGGCTCTGTACATACAGGGATAAGGATAGTAATACATAGAACTGACAGTGACGGGGGTACTGTACATACAGGGATAAGGATAGTATTATTACATAGCACTGACAGTGACGGCGGCGCTATACACACAGGGATAAGGATAGTATTATTACATAGCACTTACAGTGACGGCGGCGCTGTACATACAGCGATAAGGATAGTATTATTACATAGCACTGACAGTGACGGCGGCGCTGTACATACAGGGATAAGGATAGTATTATTACATAGCACTGACAGTGACGGCGGCGTTGTACATACAGGGATAAGAATAGTATTATTGCATAGCACTGACAGTGACGGCGGCGCTGTACATACAGGGATAAGAATAGTATTATTACATAGCACTGACAGTGATGGCGGCGCTGTACATACAGGGATAAGGATAGTATTATTACATAGCACTGACAGTGACGGCGGCGCTGTACATACAGGAATAAGGATAGTATTATTACATAGCACTGAGAGTGACGGCGGCGCTGTACATACAGGGATAAGGATAGTATTATTACATAGCACTGACAGTGACGGCGGCGCTGTACATACAGGGAAAGATAGTATTATTACATAGCACTGACAGTGACGGCGGCGCTGTCACTGCAATGTAATAATACTATCCTTATCCCTGTATGTACAGCGCCGCCATCACTGTCAGTGGGTAGAAAGTACTTTTCTCCACCCCTGTTATTGCCACAGATTTGCTCTTTACAGGTCGCCGCCATCACTGTCAGTGCTATGTAATACTATCCTTATCCCTGTATCTACAGCGCCGCCATCACTGTCACTGCTATGTAATAATACTATCCTTATCCCTGTATGTACAGTGCTGCCGTCACTGTCACTGCTATGCAATAATACTATCCTTATCTCTGTATGTACAGCGCCGCCGTCACTGTCAGTGCTATGTTAAAATACTATCCTTATCCCTGTATGTACAGCGCCGCGGTCACTGTCAGTGCAATGTAATAATACTATTCTTATCCCTGTATGTTCAACACCGCCGTTACTGTCAGTGCTATGTAATTGTACGTACAGGGATAAGGATAGTATTACATAGCACTGACAGTGACGGCGGCGCTGTACATACAGATATAAGGATATTATTATTACATAGCACTGACAGTGACGGCGGCGCTGTACATACAGGGATAAGGATAGTATTATTACATAGCAGTAACAGTGACTTCGGCGCTGTACATACAGGGATAAGGATAGTATTACATACACTGGCGACACACTTTATTCGAGCTTGGCTAGTCCCACGAATTCGGATATACCCGGGTGTATTGAGGTTTGTGACTGTTTTCTGCCCGAGTACATTGAGTTATTTTCCAAGCAGGGATTGAAGCATTTTATTCCCGCTGGCTGCAATACTGCACAGTATATATATATAAACTGCATTACAATTCATGAATTTATGCCATCTGGTAGACACGCGAAGCATTGCAGCCTATTAAATCCTAATCATTATCATTTAACAGATCAGCCGCCCATCACCCAGGCATGAACCCAGGCTGGGAAGGCAAATGCAACGGGGCTTGTCAGAGGTTAGGAGTGGCGCATTCCAGGTATCTGCCAGGTACATACCGGGTATTTGCTCGAATAAAGTGTGTCGGTGCAGTAGCACTGTCAGTGACGGCAGCGCTGTACATACAGGGATAAGGATAATATTATTACATAGCACTGACAGTGACGGAGGCGCTGTACATACAGGGGGCGCTGTACATACAGGAATAAGGATAGTATTATTACATAGCACTGACAGTGACGGTGGCGCTGTACATACAGGGATAAGGATAGTATTATTACATAGCACTGACAGTGACGGTGGCACTGTACATACAGGGATAAGGATAGTATTATAACATAGCACTGACAGTGACGGCGGCGCTGTACACACAGGGATAAGGATAGTATTACATAGCACTGACAGTGACGGCGGGGCTGTACATACGGGGATAAGAATAGTATTATTGCACAGCACTGACAGTGACGGCGGCGCTGCACATACAGGGTTAAGGATAGCATTATTACATAGCACTGACAGTGACAGCGGCGCTGTACATACAGGGATAAGGATAGGATATATAAGACAGTACTGACAGTGACGGCGGCACTTATCCCTGTATGTACAGCACCGCCGTCACTGTCAGTGCTATGTAATAATACTATCCTTATCCCTGTATGTACAGCGCCACCATCACTGTCAGTGAGTATAAAGTACTTTTCTCCACCCCTGTTATTGCCACAGACTTGCCCTTTACAGGGCGCCGCCGTCACTGTCAGTGCTATGTAATACTATCCTTATCCCTGTATCTACAGCGCCGCCGTCAAATTCACTGCTATGTAATAATACTATCCTTATACCTGTATGTACAGTGCCGCCGTCACTGTCACTGCTATGCAATAATACTATCCTTATCTCTGTATGTACAGCGCCGCCGTCACTGTCAGTGCTATGTAATAATACTATACTTATCCCTGTATGTACAGCGCCACCGTCACTGTCAGTGCTATGTAATAATACTATCCTTATCCCTGTATGTACAGCGCCACGGTCACTGTCAGTGCTATGTAATAATACTATTCTTATCCCTGTATGTACAACGCCGCCATTACTGTCAGTGCTATGTAATTGTACGTACAGGGATAGGGATAGTATTACATAGAACTGACAGTGACGACGGTGCTGTACATACAGGGATAAGGATAGTATTACATAGCACTGACAGTGACGGCGGCGCTGTACATACAGGGATAAGGATAGTATTATTACATAGCACTGACAGTGACGGCGGCGCTGTACATACAGGGATAAGGATTGTATTATTACATAGCACTGACAGTGACGGCGGCGCTGTACATACAGGAATAAGGATAGTATTATTACATAGCACTGACAGTGACGGTGGCGCTGTACATACAGGGATAAGGATAGTATTATTACATAGCACTGACAGTGATGGTGGAACTGTACATACAGGGATAAGGATAGTATTATTACATAGCACTGACAGTGACGGCGGCGCTGTACACACAGGGATAAGGATAGTATTACATAGCACTGACAGTGACGGCGGCGCTGTACATACAGGGATAAGGATAGTATTACATAGCACTGACAGTGACGGCAGTGCTGTACATACAAGGATAAGGATAGTATTACACAGCACTGACAGTGACGGCGGCGCTGTACATACAGGGATAAGGATAGTATTACATAGCACTGACAGTGACGGCGGCGCTGTACACAAAGGGATAAGGATATTATTATTGCATAGCACTGACAGTGACGGCGGCGCTGTACATACAGGGATAAGGATAGTATTATTACATAGCAGTGACTGTGACGGCGGCGCTGTACATACAGGGATAAGGATAGTAATACATAGAACTGACAGTGACGGGGGTACTGTACATACAGGGATAAGGATAGTATTATTACATAGCACTGACAGTGACGGCGGCGCTGTACACACAGGGATAAGGATAGTATTATTACATAGCACTTACAGTGACGGCGGCGCTGTACATACAGCGATAAGGATAGTATTATTACATAGCACTGACAGTGACGGCGGCGCTGTACATACAGGGATAAGGATAGTATTATTACATAGCACTGACAGTGACGGCGGCGCTGTACATACAGGGATAAGGATAGTATTATTACATAGCACTGACACTGACGGCGGCGCTGTACATACAGGGATAAGGATAGTATTATTACATAGCACTGACAGTGACGGCGGCGCTGTACATACAGGGAAAGATAGTATTATTACATAGCACTGACAGTGACGGCGGCGCTGTCACTGCTATGTAATAATACTATCCTTATCCCTGTATGTACAGCGCCGCCGTCACTGTCAGTGCTATGTAATAATACTATCCTTATCCCTGTATGTACAGCGCCGCCATCACTGTCAGTGGGTTGAAAGTACTTTTCTCCACCCCTGTTATTGCCACAGATTTGCTCTTTACAGGTCGCCGCCATCACTGTCAGTGCTATGTAATACTATCCTTATCCCTGTATCTACAGTGCCGCCGTCACTGTCACTGCTATGTAATAATACTATCCTTATCCCTGTATGTACAGTGCCACCGTCACTGTCACTGCTATGCAATAATACTATCCTTATCTCTGTATGTACAGCGCCGCCGTCACTGTCAGTGCTATGTAATAATACTATACTTATCCCTGTATGTACAGCGCCACCGTCACTGTCAGTGCTATGTTAAAATACTATCCTTATCCCTGTATGTACAGCGCCGCGGTCACTGTCAGTGCAATGTAATAATACTATTCTTATCCCTGTATGTTCAACACCGCCGTTACTGTCAGTGCTATGTAATTGTACATACAGGGATAAGGATAGTATTACATAGCACTGACAGTGACGGCGGCGCTGTACATACAGATATAAGGATATTATTATTACATAGCACTGACAGTGACGGCGGCGCTGTACATACAGGGATAAGGATAGTATTATTACATAGCAGTAACAGTGACGGCGGCGCTGTACATACAGGGATAGGGATAGTATTACATAGCACTGTCAGTGACGGCAGCGCTGTACATACAGGGATAAGGATAATATTATTACATAGCACTGACAGTGACGGAGGCGCTGTACATACAGGGGGCGCTGTACATACAGGAATAAGGATAGTATTATTACATAGCACTGACAGTGACGGTGGCGCTGTACATACAGGGATAAGGATAGTATTATTACATAGCACTGACAGTGACGGTGGCACTGTACATACAGGGATAAGGATAGTATTATTACATAGCACTGACAGTGACGGCGGCGCTGTACACACAGGGATAAGGATAGTATTACATAGCACTGACAGTGACGGCGGTGCTGTAAATACAGGGATAAGGATAGTATTACACAGCACTGACAGTGACGGCGGCGCTGTACATAAAGGGATAAGGATAGTATTACATAGCACTGACAGTGACGGCGGCGCTGTACATACAGGGATAAGGATATTATTATTCGCATAGCACTGACAGTGACGGCGGCGCTGTACATACAAGGATAAGGATAGTATTATTACATAGCAGTGACAGTGACGGCGGCGCTGTACATACAGGGATAAGGATAGTATTACATAGAACTGACAGTGACGGCGGCGCTGTACATACAGGGGGCGCTGTACATACAGGAATAAGGATAGTATTATTACATAGCACTGACAGTGACGGTGGCGCTGTACATACAGGGATAAGGATAGTATTATTACATAGCACTTACAGTGACGGTGGCACTGTACATACAGGGATAAGGATAGTATTATTACATAGCACTGACAGTGACGGCGGCGCTGTACATACAGGGAAAAGGATAGTATTATTACATAGCACTGACAGTGACGTGGCGCTGTACATACAGGGATAAGGATAGTATTATTACATAGCACTGACAGTGATGGTGGAACTGTACATAACGGGATAAGGATAGTATTATTACATAGCACTGACAGTGACGGCGGCGCTGTACACACAGGGATAAGGATAGTATTACATAGCACTGACAGTGACGCGGCGCTGTACATACAGGGATAAGGATAGTATTACATAGCACTGACAGTGACGGCGGCGCTGTACATACAGGGATAAGGATATTATTATTGCATAGCACTGACAGTGACGGCGGCGCTGTACATACAGGGATAAGGAAAGTATCATTACATAGCAGTGACAGTGACGGAGGCGCTGTACACACAGGGATAAGGATAGTTTTACATAGCACTGACAGTGACGCGGTGCTGTACATACAGGGATAAGGATAGTATTACATAGCACTGACAGTGACGGCGGCGCCGTACATACAGGGATAAGGATAGTATTACTTAGCACTGACAGTGACGGCGGCGCTGTACATACAGGGATAAGGATAGTATTATTACATAGCACTGACAGTGACGGCGGCGCTGTACACACAGGGATAAGGATAGTATTACATAGCACTGACAGTGACGGCGGTGCTGTAAATACAGGGATAAGGATAGTATTACACAGCACTGACAGTGACGGCGGCGCTGTACATAAAGGGATAAGGATAGTATTACATAGCACTGACAGTGACGGCGGCGCTGTACATACAGGGATAAGGATATTATTATTCGCATAGCACTGACAGTGACGGCGGCGCTGTACATACAAGGATAAGGATAGTATTATTACATAGCAGTGACAGTGACGGCGGCGCTGTACATACAGGGATAAGGATAGTATTACATAGAACTGACAGTGACGGCGGCGCTGTACATACAGGGGGCGCTGTACATACAGGAATAAGGATAGTATTATTACATAGCACTGACAGTGACGGTGGCGCTGTACATACAGGGATAAGGATAGTATTATTACATAGCACTTACAGTGACGGTGGCACTGTACATACAGGGATAAGGATAGTATTATTACATAGCACTGACAGTGACGGCGGCGCTGTACATACAGGGAAAAGGATAGTATTATTACATAGCACTGACAGTGACGTGGCGCTGTACATACAGGGATAAGGATAGTATTATTACATAGCACTGACAGTGATGGTGGAACTGTACATAACGGGATAAGGATAGTATTATTACATAGCACTGACAGTGACGGCGGCGCTGTACACACAGGGATAAGGATAGTATTACATAGCACTGACAGTGACGCGGCGCTGTACATACAGGGATAAGGATAGTATTACATAGCACTGACAGTGACGGCGGCGCTGTACATACAGGGATAAGGATATTATTATTGCATAGCACTGACAGTGACGGCGGCGCTGTACATACAGGGATAAGGAAAGTATCATTACATAGCAGTGACAGTGACGGAGGCGCTGTACACACAGGGATAAGGATAGTTTTACATAGCACTGACAGTGACGCGGTGCTGTACATACAGGGATAAGGATAGTATTACATAGCACTGACAGTGACGGCGGCGCCGTACATACAGGGATAAGGATAGTATTACTTAGCACTGACAGTGACGGCGGCGCTGTACATACAGGGATAAGGATATTATTATTACATAGCACTGACAGTGATGGCGGCGCTGTACATACAGGGTTAAGGATAGTGTAATTACATAGCAGTGACAGTGACGGCGGCGCTGTACATACAGGGATAAGGATAGTATTACATAGAACTGACAGTGACGGCGGCGCTGTACATACAGGGATAAGGATAGTATTACATAGCACTGACAGTGACGGCGGCGCTGTACATACAGGGATAAGAATAGTATTATTACATAGCACTGACAGTGACCGCAGCGCTGTACATACAGGGATAAGGATAGTATTATTACATAGCACTGACAGTGACGGAGGCGCTGTACAGACAGGGATAAGGATAATATTATTACATAGCACTGACAGTGACGGAGGCGCTGTACATACAGGGGGCGCTGTACATACAGGAATAAGGATAGTATTATTACATAGCACTGACAGTGACGGTGGCGCTGTACATACAGGGATAAGGATAGTATTATTACATAGCACTGACAGTGACGGTGGCACTGTACATACAGGGATAAGGATAGTATTATTACATAGCACTGACAGTGACGGCGGCGCTGTACACACAGGGATAAGGATAGTATTACATAGCACTGACAGTGACGCGGCGCTGTACATACAGGGATAAGGATAGTATTACATAGCACTGACAGTGACGGCGGTGCTGTAAATACAGGGATAAGGATAGTATTACACAGCACTGACAGTGACGGCGGCGCTGTACATACAGGGTTAAGGATAGTATTACATAGCACTGACAGTGACGGCGGCGCTGTACATACAGGGACAAGGATATTATTATTCGCATAGCACTGACAGTGACGGCGGCGCTGTACATACAAGGATAAGGATAGTATTATCACATAGCACTGACAGTGACGTGGCGCTGTACATACAGGGATAAGGATAGTATTACATAGAACTGACAGTGACAGCGGCGCTGTACATACAGGGGGCGCTATACATACAGGAATAAGGATAGTATTATTACATAGCACTGACAGTGACGGTGGCGCTGTAAATACAGGGATAAGGATAGTATTATTACATAGCACTGACAGTGACGGTGGCGCTGTACACACAGGTATAAGGATAGTATTACATAGCACTGACAGTGACGCGGCGCTGTACATACAGGGATAAGGATAGTATTACATAGCACTGACAGTGACGGCGGCGCTGTACATACAGGGATAAGGATATTATTATTGCCTAGCACTGACAGTGACGGCGGCGCTGTACATACAGGGATAAGGAAAGTATCATTACATAGCAGTGACAGTGACGGCGGCGCTGTACACACAGGGATAAGGATAGTTTTACATAGCACTGACAGTGACGCGGTGCTGTACATACAGGGATAAGGATAGTATTACATAGCACTGACAGTGACGGCGACGCTGTACATACAGGGATAAGGATAGTATTACACAGCACTGACAGTGACGGCGGCGCTGTACATACAGGGATAAGGATAGTATTACTTAGCACTGACAGTGACGGCGGCGCTGTACATACAGGGATAAGGATATTATTATTACATAGCACTGACAGTGACGGCGGCGATGTACATACAAGGATAAGGATAGTATTATCACATAGCACTGACAGTGACGTGGCGCTTTACATACAGGGATAAGGATAGTATTACATAGAACTGACAGTGACGGCGGCGCTGTACATACAGGGGGCGCTATACATACAGGAATAAGGATAGTATTATTACATAGCACTGACAGTGACGGTGGCGCTGTACATACAGGGATAAGGATAGTATTATTACATAGCACTGACAGTAACGGTGGCGCTGTACACACAGGGATAAGGATAGTATTACATAGCACTGACAGTGACGCGGCGCTGTACATACAGGGATAAGGATAGTATTACATAGCACTGACAGTGACGGCGGCGCTGTACATACAGGGATAAGGATATTATTATTGCCTAGCACTGACAGTGACGGCGGCGCTGTACATACAGGGATAAGGAAAGTATCATTACATAGCAGTGACAGTGATGGCGGCGCTGTACACACAGGGATAAGGATAGTTTTACATAGCACTGACAGTGACGCGGTGCTGTACATACAGGGATAAGGATAGTATTACATAGCACTGACAGTGACGGCGACGCTATACATACAGGGATAAGGATAGTATTACACAGCACTGACAGTGACGGCGGCGCTGTACATACAGGGATAAGGATAGTATTACTTAGCACTGACAGTGACGGCGGCGCTGTACATACAGGGATAAGGATATTATTATTACATAGCACTGACAGTGACGGCGGCGCTGTACATACAGGGTTAAGGATAGTGTTATTACATAGCAGTGACAGTGACGGCGGCGCTGTACATACAGGGATAAGGATAGTATTACATAGAACTGACAGTGACGGCGGCGCTGTACATACAGGGATAAGGATAGTATTACATAGCACTGACAGTGACGGCGGCGCTGTACATACAGGGATAAGAATAGTATTATTACATAGCACTGACAGTGACCGCGGCGCTGTACATACAGGGATAAGGATAGTATTATTACATAGCACTGACAGTGACGGTGGCGCTGTACATACAGGGATAAGTATAGTATTATTACATAGCACTGACAGTGACGGCGGCGCTGTACATACAGAGATAAGGATAGTATTATTGCATAGCAGTGACAGTGACGGCGGCACTGTACATACAGGGATAAGGATAGTATTATTACATAGCATTGACAGTGACGGCGGCGCTGTAGATACAGTGATAAGGATAGTACTACATAGCACTGACAGTGACGGCGGCGCCCTGTAAAGGGCAAGTCTGTGGCAATAACAGGGGTGGAGAAAAGTACTTTCTACTCACTGACAGTGATGGCGGCGCTGTACATACAGGGATAAGGATAGTATTATTACATACCAGGCTCACTAATAAAGGTCAAGCCACTTGGCTGCCAGAATGCCCTGCTTCAGCACAGACCAGAAAGGCATTGTGATAAGCGTATCCCCGGTATAGTCATAGGTTAATGGGAGTCGTCCCCGTCCCCCCAGTATACGGCCAGAACCATGGACCCGGTACTTGTGGTTCGGACTGTCTCCAACCAGCCATAATGTTGTGAGAGTGAAATTATGTCTAAGTCCAGCTTTGGTACATTAGAAGCAACTCTGAAACTTAACCTTAGCGTTTTTCGAAGCTACTTTTTAGCTAACTTCTTATAGGAAGGTCTAGGAGCTCTGAAAATGAATGTGTGCGTCTTTCACTCTTCCCGAGAGACTTAGAAGAATTTTGTGATATTTTTTATTAAAATGGTGTATAAGGGTATATATATAAATATATTTTATGCACTGTATATGAGCTGGCGATTTCTAAGTCTGTGGTTCCGAGAGGGGGTAACCAGGCTCACTAATAAAGGTCAAGCCACTTACTATGGGGTGAGGCAGGGGTTAATATGGTGTGAGGCAGGAGTTACTATAGGGTGAGGCAGGGGTTACTATGGGGTGAGACAGGGGTTACTATGGGGTGTGGCAGGGGTTACTATGGGGTGCGGCAGGGGTTACTATAGGTGTGAGGCAGGGGTTACTATGGGGTGAGGCAGGGGTTACTATGGGGTGAGGCTGGGGTTACTATGGGGTGAGGCAGGGGTTAATATGGGGTGAGGCAGGGGTTAGTATGTGGTGAGGCAGGGGTTAATATGGGGTGAGGCAGGGGTTAATATGGGGTGAGGCAGGGGTTACTATGGGGTGAGGCAGGGGTTACTATGGGGTGAGGCAGGGGTTACTATGGGGTGAGGCAGGGGTTACTATGGGGTGCGGCAGGAGTTACTATGGGGTGAGGCTGGGGTTACTATGGGGTGAGGCAGGGGTTACTATGGGGTGAGGCAGGGGTTACTTCTTTCTCTCTCAGGCCTGAGTAACTACAGGCACACCCGCATTAACGTACGCAATGGGACTAAGCTAACAGGCCTGAGTAACTACAGGCATACCCCGCAGTAACGTACGCAATGGGACTAGGCTAACAGGCCTGAGTAACACAGGCATACCCCGCATTAACGTACACAATGGGACTAAGCTAACAGGCCTGAGTAACACAGGCATACCCCGCATTAATCACCTATTGCCGCCAATGGATACCGAACTGTTCCCACTGGGATAACATTCTGAGACAATTGACTTTGATGCACCAACCAGTCACATTACAATGGACGCCAGAGACTAACACTGCATTTGCTGAACTCAAGACTGCATTGTGTTCAAGCCCCGCCTTGGGCTTGCCGAACTATAACCTGACTTTCCATTTGTTTTGCAGCGAGACAGGCACCGTGGTTGTTGGCGTACTGGCACAAGAGCATGGCTCGGGCTATAGGCCGGTGGCATTCTATTCTAAGAAACTGCAGGAGATTGTGCAGGGGTTCCCGGCTTGTTTAAGACAAGTGGCTGCATGCGCGATTATGGTAGAAACAGTACAAACTATTGTGCTGTCACACAAACTAACCCTGCATACATCACACCAGGTTCTACATGTTCTCAAGAACCTCACTACACAGCACATGACCGCTCAGCGTAGAACAGGCTATGAAACTATACTCACTTCTACCGCAAACCTCACTGTCAAGTATCACCCACCACATACAGGTCCGGCCCAATGCCTGTCTAAAATGTTATTGCACAACTCTGACTTAGAGGAAATAGACCATGACTGCCTACGAAACATACACAATATGACGTCAGTAAGGAGCGACTTACAAAGTACGCCCCTTAAGGAGGGAGATGTACTGTTTGTAGATGGGTCATGCTCTAAACCTGCAGATGGAGTGTATCTGACAGGATTTGCAGTAGTCAGATTACCAGACACAGTAATCTGTTCTGGAGCATTACCGTTTGTTTCAGCTCAAGCAGCAGAGTTAGTAGCACTGACAGAGGCATGCAAAGCATCATCACAGAATACGGTAACCATTTATACTGACTCTCGTTATGCATACGGGGTAGTACACGATTTTGGAGTAATATGGAAAAATCGTGGGTTTGTCAGTACTGATGGTAAGGGTATATCACATGCCACATTAGTTGAGCAGTTACTGGACGCCATGTTGCTACCCAGTAAACTAGCCATTGTTAAATGCAAAGGACATGCTGGGGGAGAGACAGATGAGGCCAAAGGTAATGAGTTGGCTGATTACTATGCTAAAGAGGCAGCACAATCGCAGATCATGTTCCCGGCATACAATACTACTGTTGATACTCAGCTCAACCTGGTTATGACATGCCACTTCCCAGACTATGATCTTAAAATGTTACAGGAACTTGCGGAGGGCAGAGACATAGAATTATGGGAAGAGAAAGGCCTAAGCAGAGATGAAAACGGGATTTGGGCTAGAGGAACAGTGATAGGTTTTCCTAAAATAGCCAGCCCTATTTTAATTTCACATTTTCATGGAATTGGGCATAAAGGAAAGAAAGCAACAGGTGATCAGATTAAAGAATTGTTCCTAATCAGAGACATTGATCAAGTTGTTGAGACACAACTAGCGAGATGTTTAACATGCATCAGAAACAATACACAAGGAACACGACCCGCAAAGCATGAACATTTACCGCCACCTAGCGGCCCAATGGAACAAATACAGATTGATTTTACACAGATGCCGACAGCAGCGGGGAAACTGAAATACCTATTGGTAATGGTAGACCAATTTAGCAAATGTTTTGAAGCATTCCCTACAACGAACGAAAGCTCAAAGACAGTTGTAAAAATACTGTGCAAGGAAATCATTCCCAGGTGGGGATGCCCACTTCAAATAAATAGTGATAGAGGAACACATTTTACATCTCAAGTAACTCAAGGAGTTGCTAAAACTCTTGCTATAGATTGGAAATTTCACATACCATACCACCCACAGTCTTCAGGACAGGTAGAGAGGACTAATCGCACCATCAAGGATAAACTGCGGAAAGGAACAAATGGTACCTTCTCGAGATGGCCCGATGTCCTTCCCGCAGTCCTTGCAGAAATTAGAATGACCCCGAATAGCACTACCAAATTGTCACCATTTGAAATTTTAATGGGGCGGCCGTTTCCAACTCCCTGGGCTCATGGTACGTATTGCCCGAAGGAAGTTGGAGACCTAGAACAAATTCAAGAGAATTATGTTCATCATTTGATACAGAAACTGAATGGCATCTATGGTGATGTTTCTTCTTCTCTTCCACTTCCTTCAGATAAACCGACACATTCTTTCCAGCCCGGAGACACAGTGGTGATTAAGCGCCTGCCGGCCAAAGGAGGGACGACCGAGCCTCCCTACGGACTTCCCACCACGATCCTTGCAGTAACTCGTACAGCCGTACTGACAGAAGATTCATCAATATGGATCCATGCATCACGGATCAAGTCGATCAAGAACCAGAGACAAGAATCCGAATCATCAAAGAAGGAGTAGATGGACAATACCAGAGGACCGTGCTCAAGCGCGTATCTGGCCTTACAGTATTTAGTTTAGGAACATTATTAGTCTGCATTATCTATTATATATGCGTAAAGGAATTGCTTTATAATCATTATAAAACTAGCAGCAATCCTACCTGCCCTCATGAAAACTCCTGGGAAACATGGGAAGACTTTTCTTACCCTAAGATTGCCTCTGAGGAAGGTGAGACTTCACCTCCCCTTTCCAGAGAGCAATATGAGAATGCAACCCATGTACCACCGATCGAGTCCAATTTCTCTACTCTGGTAGGAGAACATAACACCCGATCGAAACGCATGGTTTCATCTCTGATAGAAGTCAAAACTAACATTTGGAAACACTTAGCTGTTGATGTCTTGAATATGTCACATTTCTGCTTATCGGATATGACCAGCACAAAAGATATACTCACAAGTTGCCTGATAGCAGTACCCACACCAGTAGAAATTTTGTTAAAAGTATTTAGTACCCGCCATGATGATAGTCTTGCGGAAGAACATGATGTAAGGCAACATCTCTCTGTGTATGAATATTGTCATGACTGTCCTCAGTGTGTTGGTAAAGAATGGGCCAATATGACACAAATTAGGACCATGAGCATTACACAGGGGGATGTATGTTATCAGATGACCTGTGATCCGGAAGACATAGGTAAATGCAAACAGATAAAATTAATGCCCACAACATCCACCAATATATCTCAAGTGCTATGCGCCCGAACTGAAGAAAAATGCTACAATGTCACTAATACTATGAGTTGCAACCACACAATGAAAACACCAAGTCACATATACTCTGTTAAACTTCCCGTAGGATGGTTGTTTTCCTGTGGTAATATCACATATACATATATACCAGGAAACATTACAGGGGGGCCCTGTACTCTCACCAGGCTAGGACTTATGATGTTTTCTGTAGAGCCTGGCCTACATCAAACCAAGATTAAGCGATCGACTATTCCACTTGATGAAAACTGTAACCCAAATGTAATTTTGTTATCAGAAACTGAAATCCTAAGCTTAGCAGTCTCCCTTATTGGAGTACCCGGATTGGCATTGTATTCAGGAAAGGCTATAAGGAAGCTAGCATGTGTTGTAGCTAAAGGGCTAAACCAAACCTCCCAAGCCATAGAAGAATTAATGATAGATTTGAAGGGTACACGTAAGGCAGTTTTGGAAAATCGTGCAGCCATTGACTATCTACTGCTCAAACACGAACATGGTTGTCAGGATTTTGAGGGAATGTGCTGCTTCAACCTTTCAGACCACTCCAAGTCTGTACAAAATCATATATCAAATATCAAGGAGCTTGTTGCAGGCATTACTGAAAGAGTAGATGAGTTTGATTGGACTTTTGGTTTAGGTCCATGGTTTGGAGAATTGGGAAAGAAAATTATAATGGGACTAATAATTTTTGTTTGTGCTTTTGTGATATTATCTATCCTTGTTACATGCTGCAAAGTGATGGGGTCAGCACTATGCAAACGGATAATGCCATCTGTTAGAACAGTTAATCACACATATGCTGCTCTGAATATAAACGCCCCTGTTTCTGGTCCCGCAACCATGTCCTACCAGTCCAGACTCTTACCCACTAATGCCTCAACCCCGTCAGTAGGTTATCCTTTATTAGATTATGAGAACATGCAATTCGATTTCCAGACCTCCCCAGTATAAAAGGGGTTGTCATGGTGATGACAAAAGGAGGGACTGATAATATATATATATCAGGGGTGACTCCATTTTGTCTCTTGTATAATCATTTTCTGCTAACACTGATATTCCGCTTAATCATATGACTTAACTAAACCTTTTTCCAACTACCCTGTTTGTGTTTTAATGTTGGCTGAACTTCTGTGTTGAAATAGGAAGTACTGACCAAACAAGGTAGCGAACGGGAAATTAAATACGTCCTCAGCTATTTTATCAGGCGACATGTGATGTACGGTAGTTTCCAAATAAATGATTTAATGACATGTTATGTCTAACATAAGCACAAAATAAGGGAAATGGAAATTGGCAAATAGTCATCTTTGTTTCAAGGCCTATATAACGTGGCTGTAAACGCCTAATAAACAGGAGATATTTTTGATCACACATTGGTGTCAGACTCAATTATTTCTCCTCCGAACGTTCGATTACTTTTCCAGGGCTGTAACAGTGGGAAAAATCCTTCAAAGGTGTTCGATCCGATGTACTGGAGATGATCCCGACATATGCTGAGTCGAGGATGAATTATTAAGAGTACGCAATGGGACAAAGCTAACAGGCCTGAGTAACTAAAGGCATACCCCGCATTAACGTACGCAATGGGACTAAGCTAACAGGCCTGAGTAACTACAGGCATACCCCGCATTAACGTACGCGATGGGACTAAGCTAACAGGCCTGAGTAACTACAGGCATACCCTGCATTAACGTACGCAATGGGACTAAGATAACAGGCCTGAGTAACACAGGCATACCCCGCATTAAAGTTCGCAATGGGACCATGGCCTCTACAGTATATCACAAAAGGGGTTAAGTCTCGAGAAGAGGAATCCCTGCAGGAATGATACTCGGCCCTGCTCTATATTAGATGCTGGTGTTACATATTGGCAGGTGGCAGTGCCTGACGTACCCCGGGCCGCCCCCCGGGGCAATGGGTGAGGGGCCGAGGATCTCTCCGCTGAGCCAGATGCTTCTGTTTAATTAGAGAGTTTTGTTGCAGGCGGAGCAGCTGTCACTCAATAATCA
Source organism: Ascaphus truei (assembly GCF_040206685.1). NCBI lineage: Eukaryota > Metazoa > Chordata > Amphibia > Anura > Ascaphidae > Ascaphus > Ascaphus truei. The sequence continues at coordinate 327,951 of NW_027455869.1, forward strand.
GCACAGATCACTGTGCCTCGTGTGTGACAGGGAGGGAGAGATAACTGTGCCTCATGTGTGACAGGGAGTGAGAGATAGCTGTGCCTCGTGTGTGACAGGGAGTGAGAGATGACTGTGCATCGTGTGTGACAGGGAGTGAGAGATAGCTGTGCCTCGTGTGTGTGACAGGGAGTGAGATATAGCTGTGCCTTGTGTGTGACAGGGAGTGAGAGATAGCTGTGCCCCATGTGTGACGGAGTGAGAGATAACTGTGCATCGTGTGTGTGACAGTGAGAGATAGCTGTGCAGCGTGTGTGTGTGACAGGGAGAGATAGCTGTGCATCGTGTGTGTATGACAGGGAGAGATAGCTGTGCATCGTGTGTGTGTGGCGGAGTGAGAGCTGTGCATCGTGTGTGTGTGACAGTGTGAGATAGCTGTGCATCGTGTGTGTGTGACAGTGTGAGATAGCTGTGCATCGTTTGTGTGTGTGACAGTGAGAGAAAGCTGTGCATCGTGTGTGTGTGTGAGACAGTGAGAGATAGCTGTGCATTGTATGTGTGTGACAGGGAGAGATAGCTGTGCATCGTGTGTGTGACAGTGAAAGATAGCTGTGCATCGTGTGTGTGTGACAGTGAGAGATAGCTGTGCATCGTGTGTGTGACAGGGAGAGATAGCTGCGCATCGTGTGTGTATGACAGGGAGAGATAGCTGTGTATCGTGTATGTGTGACAGGGAGAGATAGCTGTGCATCGTGTGTGTGTGACAGGGAGAGATAGCTGTGCATCGTGTGTGTGTGACAGGGAGAGATAGCTGTGCATCGTGTGTGTGTGTGACAGGGAGAGATAGCTGTGCATCATGTGTGTGTGACAGTGAGAGATAGCTGTGCATCGTTTGTGTGTGTCAGGGAGTGAGAGATAGGTGTGCATCGTGTGTGTGTGACAGGGAGAGATAGCTGTGCATTGTGTGTGTGTGACAGGGAGAGATAGCTGTGCATCGTGTGTGTGTCAGGGAGTGAGAGATAGCTGTGCATCGTGTGTGTGTGTGTGTGACAGGGAAAGATAGCTGTGCATCGTGTGTGTGATAGTGAGAGATTACTGTTCATCGTGTGTGACAGTGAGAGGTAGCTGTGCATCGTGTGTGTGTGACAGGGAGAGATAGCTGTGAATCGTGTGTGTGATACAGGGAGAGATAGCTGTGCATCATGTGTGTGTGACAGAGAGAGGTAGCTGTGCATCGTGTGTGTGTCAGGGAGTGAGAGATAGCTGTGCATCTTGTGTGTGTGACAGGGAATGATAGCTGTGCATCGTGTGTGTGTCAGGGAGTGAGAGATAGTTGTGCATCGTGTGTGTGAGACAGTGTGAGATAGCTGTGCATCATGTGTGTGTGTGACATGGAGAGATAGCTGTGCATTGTGTATGTGTGACAGGGAGAGATAGCTGTGCATTGTGTGTGTGTGACAGGGAGAGATAGCTGTGCATTGTGTATGTGTGACAGGGAGAGATAGCTGTGCATTGTGTGTTTCAGGGAGTGAGAGATATCTGTGCATCGTGTGTGTGACAGGGAGAGATAGCTGTGCATCGTGTGTGTGTGACAGTGAGACATAGCTGTGCATCATGTGTGTGTGTGTGACAGTGAGACATAGCTGTGCATCGTGTGTGTGTGACAGTGAGAGATAGCTGTGCATCGTGTGTGTTTCAAGGAGTGAGAGATAGCTGTGCATTGTGTGCGTGTGTCAGGGAGTGAGAGATAGCTGTGCATCGTGTGTGTGAGAGTGAGAGATAGCTGTGCATTGTTTGTGTGTGTGTGTCAGGGAGTGAGAGATAGCTGTGCATTGTGTGTGTGTGACAGGGAGTGATAGATAGCTGTGCCTCGTGTGTGTGTGACAGTGAGAGTTAGCTGTGCATCGTGTGTGTGTGTGTGTGTGTGTGTGTCTCTGAAACACACACACGATGCACAGCTTTCTCTCACTCCCTGACACACACACGATGCACAACTATCTCTCACTCAATGACACAAACACACACACACGATGAACAGCTATCTCTCCCTGTCACACACACACGATGCACAGATATCTCTCACTGTCACACACACACACAATGCACAGCTATCTTTCCCTGTCACACACACATGATGCACAGCTATCTCTCACTCCCTGACACACACACGATGCACAGCTATCTCTCCCTGTCACACACACACGATGCACAGCTATCTCTCACTGTCACACACACACAATGCACAGCTATCTCTCACTGTCTCACACACACGATGCACAACTATCTCTCACTCCCTGACACACACACGATGCACAGCTATCTCTCCCTTTCACACACACACAATGCACAGCTATCTCTCCCTGTCACACACACACACGATGCACAGCTATCTCTCACTCCCTGACACACACACGATGCACAGCTATCTCTCTCTGTCACACACACACGATGCACAGCTATCTCTCCCTGTCTCACACACACGATGCACAGCTATCTCTCCCTGTCACACACACACAATGCACAGCTATCTCTCCCTGTCACACACACGATGCACATCTATCTCTCCCTGTCACAGACACACGATGCACAGCTAACTCTCACTGTCACACTCACACGATGCACAGCTATCTATCACTCCCTGAAACACTCACACGATGCACAGCTATCTCTCACTCCCTGACACACACAAGATTCACAACTATCTCTCACTCCTTGACACACACACACACACGATGAACAGCTATCTCTCCCTGTCACACACACACACCCGATGCACAGCTATCTCTCAATGTCACACACAATGCACAGCTATCTCTCCCTGTCACACACACATGATGCACAGCTATCTCTCACTCCCTGACACACACACGATGCACAGCTATCTCTCCCTGTCACACACACACACAATGCACAGCTATCTATCCCTGTCACACACACACGATGCACAGCTATCTATCACTGTCACACACACACACGATGCACAGCTATCTCTCACTGTCACACACACATGATGCACCGCTATCTCTCACTGTCACACACACACGATGCACAGCTATCTCTCCCTGTCACACACACACACACGAAGCAATGCTATCTCTCCCTGTCACACGCACACGATGCATAGCTAACTCTCACTGTCACACACACACGATGCACAGCTATCTCTCACTGTCACACACACACGATGCACAGCTATCTATCACTGTCACACACGATGCACAGCTATCTCTCACTCCCTGACACACACACACGATGCACAGCTATCTCTCACTCCCTGACACACACACGATGCACAGCTATCTCTCCCTGTCATACACACACACGATGCACAGCTATCTCTCACTCCCTGACACACACACACGATGCAAAGCTATCTCTCCATGTCACACACACGATGCACAGCTATCTCTCCCTGTCACACACACACGATGCACAACTATCTTTCACTGTCACACACACACACGATGAACAGTAATCTCTCCATGTCACACACACGATGCACAGCTATCTCTCCCTGTCACACACACACGATGCACAACTATCTCTCACTGTCACACACACACGATGAACAGTAATCTCTCACTATCACACACACGATGCACAGCTATCTCTCCATGTCACAGTCAACAGTCATGACACAGTCATGCCAAATGTAACCCCAAAAGGGGTTAAGTCTCGAGAAGAGGAATCCCTGCAGGAATGATACTCGGCCCTGCTCTATATTAGATGCTGGTGTTACATATTGGCAGGTGGCAGTGCCTGACGTACCCCGGGCCGCCCCCCGGGGCAATGAGTGAGGGGCCGAGGATCTCTCCGCTGAGCCAGATGCTTCTGTTTAATTAGAGAGTTTTGTTGCAGGCGGAGCAGCTGTCACTCAATAATCAGCACAGTTCACTGTGCCTCGTGTGTGACAGGGAGGGAGAGATAACTGTGCCTCATGTGTGACAGGGAGTGAGAGATAGCTGTGCCTCGTGTGTGACAGGGAGTGAGAGATAACTGTGCCTCATGTATGACAGAGAGTGAGAGATAGCTGTAGCTCGTGTGTGACAGGGAGTGAGAGATAGCTGTGCCTCGTGTGTGACAGGGAGTGAGAGATAGCTGTGCCTTGTGTGTGAGAGAGAAAGAAAGAGCGCAGAGAGAGAGAGAGAAAGAGCGCAGAGAGAGAGAAAGAGCACAGAGAGAGAGAAAGAGCGCAGAGATAGAGAAAGAATGAGCGCAGAGATAGAGAAAGAAAGAGCGCAGAGAGAGAGAGAGAGAGCGCAGAGAGAGAAAGAAAGAGCGCAGAGAGAGACAAAGAGCGCAGAGAGAGAGAGAAAGAAAGAGCGCAGATTGAGAAAGAAAGAGTGCATAGAGATAGAGAAAAAGAGCGCAGAGAGAGAGAGAGAAAGAGCGCAGAGAGAAAGAAAGAGCGCAGAGAGAAAGTAAGAGCGCAGAGAGAAAGAAAGAGCGCAGAGAGAAAGAAAGAAAGAGCGCAGAGAGAGAGAAAAAGCGCAGAGAAAGAAAGAGTGCAGAGAGAGAGAGGAAGAAAGAGTGCAAAGAGAGAGAGAAAGAAAGAACGCAGAGAGAGAAAGAAAGAGCGCAGAGAGAGAGAAAGAGCGCAGAGAGAGAGAGAAAGAGCGCAGAGAGAGAGAAAGAAAGAGCGCAGAGAGAGAAAGAAAGAGCGCAGAGAGAGAGAAAGAGCGCAGAGAGAGAAAGAAAGAGTGCAGAGAGAGAGAGAAAGAAAGAGCGCAGAGAGAGAGAAAGAGTGCAGAGAGAGCGCAGAGAGAGAGAGTGCAGAGAGAGAGAGAAAGAAAGAGCGCAGAGAGAGAGAAAGAGCGCAGAGAGAGAAAGAAAGAGCGCAGAGAGAAAGAGCGCAGAGAGAGAGAAAGAAAGAGCGCATAGAGAGAGAGAAAGAGCGCAGAGAGAGAGAAAGAGCGCAGAGAGAGAGAGAAAGAGCGCAGAGAGAGAAAGAAAGAAAGAGCGCAGAGAGAGAGAGCGCAGAGAGAGAGGATGAAAGAACGCAGAGAGAGAGAGAAAGAGCGCAGAGAGAGAGAGAGAAAGAGCGCAGAGAGAAAGAGAAAAAAAGAGCGCAGAGAGAGAGAGAGAGCGCAGACAGAGAGAGAGCCCAGAGAGAGAGAGCGCAGAGAGAGAGAGAGAGCGCAGAGAGAGAGAAAGAAAGAGCGCAGAGAGAGAGAAAGAGCGCAGAGAAAGAAAGAGCGCAGAGAGAGAGAGAAAGAAAGAGCGCACAGAGAGAAAGAAAGAAAGAGCGCAGAGAGAGAGAAAAAGCACAGAGAAAGAAAGAGCGCAGAGAGAGAGAGGAAGAAAGAGTGCAGAGAGAGAGAGAGAGCGCAGAGAGAGAGAGAAAGAGCGCAGAGAGAGAGAAAGAAAGAGCGCAGAGAGAGAAAGAAAGAGCGCAGAGAGAGAGAAAGAGCGCAGAGAGAGAAAGAAAGAGTGCAGAGAGAGAGAGAAAGAAAGAGCGCAGAGAGAGAGAAAGAGCACAGAGAGAGAGAAAGAGCGCAGAGATAGAGAAAGAATGAGCGCAGAGATAGAGAAAGAAAGAGCGCAGAGAGAGAGAGAGAGAGCGCAGAGAGAGAAAGAAAGAGCGCAGAGAGAGACAAAGAGCGCAGAGAGAGAGAGAAAGAAAGAGCGCAGATTGAGAAAGAAAGAGCGCAGAGAGAGAGAGAAAAAGAGCGCAGAGAGAGAGAGAGAAAGAGCGCAGAGAGAAAGAAAGAGCGCAGAGAGAAAGTAAGAGCGCAGAGAGAAAGAAAGAGCGCAGAGAGAAAGAAAGAAAGAGCGCAGAGAGAGAGAAAAAGCGCAGAGAAAGAAAGAGCGCAGAGAGAGAGAGGAAGAAAGAGTGCAAAGAGAGAGAGAAAGAAAGAACGCAGAGAGAGAAAGAAAGAGCGCAGAGAGAGAGAAAGAGCGCAGAGAGAGAGAGAAAGAGCGCAGAGAGAGAGAAAGAAAGAGCGCAGAGAGAGAGAAAGAGTGCAGAGAGAGCGCAGAGAGAGAGAGTGCAGAGAGAGAGAGAAAGAAAGAGCGCAGAGAGAGAGAAAGAGCGCAGAGAGAGAAAGAAAGAGCGCAGAGAGAAAGAGCGCAGAGAGAGAGAAAGAAAGAGCGCATAGAGAGAGAGAAAGAGCGCAGAGAGAGAGAAAGAGCGCAGAGAGAGAGAGAAAGAGCGCAGAGAGAGAAAGAAAGAAAGAGCGCAGAGAGAGAGAGAGAGCGCAGAGAGAGGATGAAAGAACGCAGAGAGAGAGAGAAAGAGCGCAGAGAGAGAGAGAGAAAGAGCGCAGAGAGAAAGAGAAAAAAAGAGCGCAGAGAGAGAGAGAGAGCGCAGACAGAGAGAGAGCCCAGAGAGAGAGAGCGCAGAGAGAGAGAGAGAGAGCGCAGAGAGAGAGAAAGAAAGAGCGCAGAGAGAGAGAAAGAGCGCAGAGAAAGAAAGAGCGCAGAGAGAGAGAGAAAGAAAGAGCGCACAGAGAGAAAGAAAGAAAGAGCGCAGAGAGAGAGAAAAAGCGCAGAGAAAGAAAGAGCGCAGAGAGAGAGAGGAAGAAAGAGTGCAGAGAGAGAGAGAAAGAAAGAACGCAGAGAGAGAAAGAAAGAGAGCAGAGAGAGAGAAAGAGCGCAGAGAGAGAAAGAAAGAGCGCAGAGAGAGAGAAAGAAAGAGCGCAGAGAGAGAAAGAAAGAGCGCAGAGAGAGAGAAAGAGCGCAGAGAGAGAAAGAAAGAGTGCAGAGAGAGAGAGAAAGAAAGAGCGCAGAGAGAGAGAAAGAGCGCAGAGAGAGAAAGAAAGAGCGCAGAGAGAGAGAGAGAGAGCGCAGACAGAGAGAGAGCCCAGAGAGAGAGAGCGCAGAGAGAGAGAGAGAGCACAGAGAGAGAGAAAGAAAGAGCGCAGAGAGAGAGAAAGAGCGCAGAGAGAGAAAAAGAGCGCAGAGAGATGTATGTACAGCGCCGCCGTCACTGTCAGTGCTATGTAACGGCGGCGCTGTACATACAGGGATAAGGATAGTATTATTACATAGCAGTGACAGTGACGGCGGCGCTGTACATACAGGGATAAGGATAGTATTATTACATAGCAGTGACAGTGACGGCGGCGCTGTACATACAGGGATAAGGATAGTATTATTACATAGCACTGACAGTGACGGCGTCACTGTACATACAGAGATAAGGATAGTATTATTACATAGCACTGACAGTGACGGCAGCGCTGTACATACAGGGATAAGGATAATATTATTACATAGCACTGACAGTGACGGCGGCGCTGTACATACAGGGGGCGCTGTACATACAGGGATAAGGATAGTATTATTACATAGCACTGACAGTGACGGCGGCGCTGTACACACAGGGATAAGGATAGTATTACATAGCACTTACCGTAAAGGCCCCTGTAATGAGATGCGCAGTGTAAAGGCCCCTGTAATGAGATGCGCCGTGTAAAGGCCCCTGTAATGAGATGCGCCCTGTAAATGCCCCTGTAATGAGATGCGCCGTGTAAATGCCCCTGTAATGAGATGCGCAGTGTAAATGCCCCTGTAATGAGATGTGCAGTGTAAATGCCCCTGTAATGAGATGCGCAGTGTAAAGGCCCTTGTAATGAGATGCGCAGTGTAAAGGCCCCTGTAATGAGATGCGCCGTGTAAAGGCCCCTGTAATGAGATGCGCCATGTAAAGGCCCCTGTAATGAGATGTGCCGTGTAAAGGCCCCTGTAATGAGATGCGCCGTGTAAAGGCCCCTGTAATGAGATGCGCCGTGTAAAGGCCCCTGTAATGAGATGCGCCGTGTAAAGGCCCCTGTAATGAGATGCGCAGTATAAATGCCCCTGTAATGAGATGCGCAGTGTAAATGCACCGTAATGAGATGCCCAGTGTAAATGCCCCTTAATGAGATGCACAGTGTAAATGCCCCGTAATGAGATCCGCAGTGTAAATGCCCCTGTAATGAGATGCGCAGTGTAAATGCCCCTGTAATGAGATGCGCAGTGTAAATGCCCCTGTAATGAGATGTGCAGTGTAAATGCCCCTGTAATGAGATGCGCAGTGAATATGCCCCTGTAATGAGATGCGCAGTGTAAATGCCCCTTTAATGAGATGCGCAGTGTAAATGCCCCTGTAATGAGATGCGCAGTGTAGAGGCCCCGTAATGAGATGCGCAGTGTAGAGGCCCCTGTAATGAGATGCGCAGTGTAAAGGCCCCTGTAATGAGATGCGCAGTGGAAAGGCCCCTGTAATGAGATGCGCCATGTAAATGCCCCTGTAATGAGATGCGCAGTGTAAATGCCCCTGTAATGAGATGCCCAGTGTAAATGCCCCTGTAATGAGATGCGCAGTGTAAATGCCCCTGTAATGAGATGCGCAGTGTAAATGCCCCGTAATGAGATGCGCAGTGTAAAGGCCCCTGTAATGAGATGCGCAGTGCAAAAGCCCCGTAATGAGATGCGCAGTGTAAAGGCCCCTTTAATGAGATGCGCAGTGTAAAAGCCCCGTAATGAGATGCGCAGTGTAAAGGCCCCTTTAATGAGATGCGCAGTGTAAATGCCCCTGTAATGAGATGCGCAGTGTAAATGTCCCTGTAATGAGATGCGCAGTGTAAATGCCCCTGTTATGAGATGCGCAGTGTAAATGCCCCTGTAATGAGATGCGCAGTGTAAATGCCCAGTAATGAGATGCGCAGTGTAAAGGCCCCTGTAATGAGATGCGCAGTGTAAAGGCCCCATAATGAGATGCGCAGTGTAAAGGCCCCTGTAATGAGATGCGCAGTGTAAATGCCCCTGTAATGAGATGCGCAGTGTAAATGCCCCTTAATGAGATGCGCAGTGTAAATGCCCCTTAATGAGATGTGCAGTGTAAATGCCCCTTAATGAGATGTGCAGTGTAAATGCCCCTTAATGAGATGCGCAGTGTAAATGCCCCTTAATGAGATGTGCAGTGTAAATGCCCCCTGTAATGAGATGCCCAGTGTAAATGCCCCTGTAATGAGATGCCAAGTGTAAATGCCCCTGTAATGAGATGCGCAGTGTAAATGCCCCTGTAATGAGATGCGCAGTGTAAAGGCCCCTGTAATGAGATGCGCAGTGTAAAGGCCCCTGTAATGAGATGCGCAGTGTAAAGGCCCCTGTAATGAGATGCGCAGTGTAAAGGCCCCTGTAATGATATGCGCCGTGTAAAGGCCCTTGTAATGAGTTGCGCCGTGTAAATGCCCCTGTAATGAGATGCGCCGTGTAATTGCCCCTGTAATGAGATGCGCAGTGTAGATGCCCCTGTAATGAGATGCGCAGTGTAAATGCCCCTGTAATGAGATGCGCAGTGTAAAGGCCCTTGTAATTAGATGCGCAGTGTAAAGGCCCCTGTAATGAGATGCGCAGTGTAAAGGCCCCTGTAATGAGATGCGCCGTGTAACGGCCTATGTAATGAGATGCGCCGTGTAAAGGCCCCTGTAATGAGATGCGCCGTGTAAAGGCCCCTGTAATGAGATGCGCAATGTAAATGCCACTGTAATGAGATGCGCAGTGTAAATGCCCCGTAATGGGATGCCCAGTGTAAATGCCCCTTAATGAGATGCACAGTGTAAATGCCCTGTAATGAGATGCGCAGTGTAAATGCCCCGTAATGAGATGCACATTGTAAATGCCCCTGTAATGAGATGCGCATTGTAAATGCCCCTGTAATGACATGCGCAGTGTAAATGCCCCTGTAATGAGATGCGCAGTGTAAATGCCCCTGTAATGAGAAGCGCAGTGTAAATGCCCCGTAATGAGATGCGCAGTGTAAATGCCCCTTTAATGAGATGCGCAGTGTAAATGCCCCGTAATGAGATGCGCAGTGTAAATGCCCTGTAATGAGATGCGCAGTGTAAATGCCCCGTAATGAGATGCACAGTGTAAATGCCCCTGTAATGAGATGCGCAGTGTAAAGGCCCTTGTAATTAGATGCGCAGTGTAAAGGCCCCTGTAATGAGATGCGCAGTGTAAAGGCCCCTGTAATGAGATGCGCCGTGTAACAGCCTATGTAATGAGATGCGCCGTGTAAAGGCCCCTGTAATGAGATGCGCCGTGTAAAGGCCCCTGTAATGAGATGCGCAATGTAAATGCGACTGTAATGAGATGCGCAGTGTAAATGCCCCGTAATGGGATGCCCAGTGTAAATGCCCCTTAATGAGATGCACAGTGTAAATGCCCTGTAATGAGATGCGCAGTGTAAATGCCCCGTAATGAGATGCACAGTGTAAATGCCCCTGTAATGAGATGCGCATTGTAAATGCCCCTGTAATGACATGCGCAGTGTAAATGCCCCTGTAATGAGATGCGCAGTGTAAATGCCCCTGTAATGAGAAGCGCAGTGTAAATGCCCCGTAATGAGATGCGCAGTGTAAATGCCCCTTTAATGAGATGCGCAGTGTAAATGCTGCGTAATGAGATGCGCAGTGTAAATGCCCTGTAATGAGATGCGCAATGTAAATGCCCCGTAATGAGATGCACAGTGTAAATGCCCCTGTAATGAGATGCGCAGTGTAAATGCCCCGTAATGAGATGCTCAGTGTAAATGCCCTGTAATGAGATGCGCAGTGTAAATGCCCCTGTAATGAGATGCGCAGTGTAAATGCCCGTCAGTGCTATGCAATAATAATATCCTTATCCCTTTGTGTACAGCGCCGCCGTCACTGTCAGTGCTATGTAATACTATCCTTATCCCTGTATGTACAGCGCCGCCGTCACTGTCAGTGCTGTGTATTACTATCCTTATCCCTGTATGTACAGCACCGCCCTCACTGTCAGTGCTATGTAATACTATCCTTATCCCTGTATGTACAGCGCCGCCGTCACTGTCAGTTCTATGTAATACTATCCTTATCCCTGTATGTACAGCGCATCCTTATCCCTGTATGTACAGCGCCATCGTCACTGTCAGTGCTATGTAATAATAATATCCTTATCCCTGTATGTACAGCGCCGCCGTCACTGTCAGTGCTATGTAATACTATCCTTATCCCTGTATGTACAGCGCCGCCGTCACTGTCAGTGCTGTGTAATACTATCCTTATCCCTGTATGTACAGCGTCGCCGTCACTGTCAGTGCTATGTAATACTATCCTTATCCCTGTATGTACAGCGCCACGTCACTGTCAGTGCTATGTAATACTATCCTTATCCCTGTGTGTACAGCGCCGCCGTCACTGTCAGTGCTATGTAATAATACTATCCTTATCCCGTTATGTACAGTTCCACCATCACTGTCAGTGCTATGTAATAATACTATCCTTATCCCTGTATGTACAGCGCCACGTCACTGTCAGTGCTATGTAATAATACTATCCTTATCCCTGTATGTACAGCGCCGCCGTCACTGTCAGTGCTATGTAATAATACTATCCTTATCCCTGTATGTACAGCGCCGCCGTCACTGTCAGTGCTATGTAATAATAATATCCTTATCCCTGTATGTACAGTGCGCTGTCACTGTCATTGCTATGTAATACTATCCTTATCCCTGTATGTACAATTACATAGCACTGACAGTAATAGCGGCGTTGTACATACAGGGATAAGAATAGTATTATTACATAGCACTGACAGTGACGGCGGCGCTGTACATACAGAGATAAGGATAGTATTATTGCAAAGCAGTGACAGTGACGGCGGCACTGTCCATACAGGGATAAGGATAGTATTATTACATAGCAGTGAATGTGACGGCGGCGCTGTAGATACAGGGATAAGGATTGTATTACATAGCACTGACAGTGACGGCGGCGCCCTGTAAAGGGCAAGTCTGTGGCAATAACAGGGGTGGAGAAAAGTACTTTCTACTCACTGACAGTGATGGCGGCGCTGTACATACAGGGATAAGGATAGTATTATTACATAGCACTGACAGTGACGGCGGCGCTGTACATACAGGGATAAGTGCCGCCGTCACTGTCAGTACTGTCTTATATATCCTATCCTTATCCCTGTATGTACAGCGCCGCCGTCACTGTCAGTGCTATGTAATAATGCTATCCTTAACCCTGTATGTGCAGCGCCGCCGTCACTGTCAGTGCTGTGCAATAATACTATTCTTATCCCTGTATGTACAGCCCCGCCGTCACTGTCAGTGCTATGTAATACTATACTTATCCCTGTATGTACAACGCCGCCGTCACTGTCAGTGCTATGTAATAATACCATCCTTATCCCTTCCTATAAGAAGTTAGCTAAAAAGTAGCTTCGAAAAACGCTTAGGTTAAGTTTCAGAGTTGCTTCTAATGTACCAAAGCTGGACTTAGACATAATTTCACTCTCACAACATTATGGCTGGTTGGAGACAGTCCGAACCACAAGTACCGGGTCCATGGTTCTGGCCGTATACTGGGGGGACGGGGACGACTCCCATTAACTCCTGACTCTACCGGGGATACGCTTATCACAATGCCTTTCTGGTCTGTGCTGAAGCAGGGCATTCTGGCAGCCAAGTGGCTTGACCTTTATTAGTGAGCCTGGTTACCCCCTCTCGGAACCACAGACTTAGAAATCGCCAGCTCATATACAGTGCATAAAATATATTTATATATATACCCTTATACACCATTTTAATAAAAAATATCACAAAATTCTTCTAAGTCCCTCGGGAAGAATGAAAGACGCGCACGTTCATTTTCAGAGCTCCTAGACCTTCCTATAAGAAGTTAGCTAAAAAGTAGCTTCGAAATACGCTTAGGTTAAGTTTCAGAGTTGCTTCTAATGTACCAAAGCTGGACTTAGACATAATTTCACTCTCACAACATTATGGCTGGTTGGAGACAGTCCGAACCAAAAGTACCGGGTCCATGGTTCTGGCCGTATACTGGGGGGACGGGGACGACTCCCATTAACCCCTGACTATACCGGGGATACGCTTATCACAATGCCTTTCTGGTCTGTGCTGAAGCAGGGCATTCTGGCAGCCAAGTGGCTTGACCTTTATTAGTGAGCCTGGTTACCCCCTCTCGGAACCACAGACTTAGAAATCGCCAGCTCATATATAGTGCATAAAATATATTTATATATATACCCTTATACACCATTTTAATAAAAAATATCACAAAATTCTTCTAAGTCCCTCGGGAAGAGTGAAAGACTCGCACGTTCATTTTCAGAGCTCCTAGACCTTCCTATAAGAAGTTAGCCAAAAAGTTGCTTCGAAAAACGCTTAGGTTAAGTTTCAGAGTTGCTTCTAATGTACCAAAGCTGGACTTAGACATAATTTCACTCTCACAACATTATGGCTGGTTGGAGACAGTCCGAACCACAAGTACCGGGTCCATGGTTCTGGCCGTATACTGGGGGGACGGGGACGACTCCCATTAACCCCTGACTATACCGGGGATACGCTTATCACAATGCCTTTCTGGTCTGTGCTGAAGCGGGGCATTCTGGCAGCCAAGTGGCTTGACCTTTATTAGTGAGCCTGGTTACCCCCTCTCGGAACCACAGACTTAGAAATCGCCAGCTCATATACAGTGCATAAAATATATTTATATATATACCCTTATACACCATTTTAATAAAAAATATCACAAAATTCTTCTAAGTCCCTCGGGAAGAGTGAAAGACGCGCACGTTCATTTTCAGAGCTCCTAGACCTTCCTATAAGAAGTTAGCTAAAAAGTAGCTTCGAAATACGCTTAGGTTAAGTTTCAGAGTTGCTTCTAATGTACCAAAGCTGGACTTAGACATAATTTCACTCACAACATTATGGCTGGTTGGAGACAGTCCGAACCACAAGTAACGGGTCCATGGTTCTGGCCGTATACTGGGGGGACGGGGACGACTCCCATTAACCCCTGACTATACCGGGGATACGCTTATCACAATGCCTTTCTGGTCTGTGCTGAAGCAGGGCATTCTGGCAGTCAAGTGGCTTGACCTTTATTAGTGAGCCTGGTTACCCCCTCTCGGAACCACAGACTTAGAAATCGCCAGCTCATATACAGTGCATAAAATATATTTATATATATACCCTTATACACCATTTTAATAAAAAATATCACAAAATTCTTCTAAGTCCCTCGGGAAGAGTGAAAGACGCGTATGTTCATTTTCAGAGCTCCTAGACCTTCCTATAAGAAGTTAGCCAAAAAGTAGCTTCGAAAAACGCTTAGGTTAAGTTTCAGAGTTGCTTCTAATGTACCAAAGCTGGACTTAGACATAATTTCACTCTCACAACATTATGGCTGGTTGGAGAGGGTCCGAACCACAAGTACCGGGTCCATGGATCTGGCCGTATACTGGGGGGACGGGGACGACTCCCATTAACCCCTGACTATACCGGGGATACGCTTATCACAATGCCTTTCTGGTCTGTGCTGAAGCAGGGCATTCTGGCAGCCAAGTGGCTTGACCTTTATTAGTGAGCCTGGTTACCCCCTCTCGGAACCACAGACTTAGAAATCGCCAGCTCATATACAGTGTATAAAATATATTTATATATATACCCTTATACACCATTTTAATAAAAAATATCACAAAATTCTTCTAAGTCCCTCGGGAAGAGTGAAAGACGCGTACGTTCATTTTCAGAGCTCCTAGACCTTCCTATAAGAAGTTAGCCAAAAAGTAGCTTCGAAAAACGCTTAGGTTAAGTTTCAGAGTTGCTTCTAATGTACCAAAGCTGGACCTAGACATAATTTCACTCACAACATTATGGCTGGTTGGAGACAGTCCGAACCACAAGTAACGGGTCCATGGTTCTGGCCGTATACTGGGGGGACGGGGACGACTCCCATTAACCCCTGACTATACCGGGGATACGCTTATCACAATGCCTTTCTGGTCTGTGCTGAAGCAGGGCATTCTGGCAGGCAAGTGGCTTGACCTTTATTAGTGAGCCTGGTTACCCCCTCTCGGAACCACAGACTTAGAAATCGCCAGCTCATATACAGTGCATAAAATATATTTATATATATACCCTTATACACCATTTTAATAAAAAATATCACAAAATTCTTCTAAGTCCCTCGGGAAGAGTGAAAGACGCGCACGTTCATTTTCAGAGCTCCTAGACCTTCCTATAAGAAGTTAGCCAAAAAGTTGCTTCGAAAAACGCTTAGGTTAAGTTTCAGAGTTGCTTCTAATGTACCAAAGCTGGACTTAGACATAATTTCACTCTCACAACATTATGGCTGGTTGGAGACAGTCCGAACCACAAGTACCGGGTCCATGGTTCTGGCCGTATACTGGGGGGACGGGGACGACTCCCATTAACCCCTGACTATACCGGGGATACGTTTATCACAATGCCTTTCTGGTCTGTGCTGAAGCAGGGCATTCTGGCAGCCAAGTGGCTTGACCTTTATTAGTGAGCCTGGTTACCCCCTCTCGGAACCACAGACTTAGAAATCGCCAGCTCATATACAGTGCATAAAATATATTTATATATATACCCTTATACACCATTTTAATAAAAAATATCACAAAATTCTTCTAAGTCCCTCGGGAAGAGTGAAAGACGCGTACGTTCATTTTCAGAGCTCCTAGACCTTCCTATAAGAAGTTAGCTAAAAAGTAGCTTCGAAAAACGCTTAGGTTAAGTTTCAGAGTTGCTTCTAATGTACCAAAGCTGGACTTAGACATAATTTCACTCTCACAACATTATGGCTGGTTGGAGACAGTCCGAACCACAAGTACCGGGTCCATGGTTCTGGCCGTATACTGGGGGGACGGGGACGACTCCCATTAACCCCTGACTATACCGGGGATACGCTTATCACAATGCCTTTCTGGTCTGTGCTGAAGCAGGGCATTCTGGCAGCCAAGTGGCTTGACCTTTATTAGTGAGCCTGGTTACCCCCTCTCGGAACCACAGACTTAGAAATCGCCAGCTCATATACAGTGCATAAAATATATTTATATATATACCCTTATACACCATTTTAATAAAAAATATCACAAAATTCTTCTAAGTCCCTCGGGAAGAGTGAAAGACGCGCACGTTCATTTTCAGAGCTCCTAGACCTTCCTATAAGAAGTTAGCCAAAAAGTAGCTTCGAAAAACGCTTAGGTTAAGTTTCAGAGTTGCTTCTAATGTACCAAAGCTGGACTTAGACATAATTTCACTCTCACAACATTATGGCTGGTTGGAGAGAGTCCGAACCACAAGTACCGGGTCCATGGTTCTGGCCGTATTTGCTTTACACACTATTCTACAGTCAAGAGGAGAGAATTCATCAAGTTTAATAAGCAAAAATACTGTATAAGTCGAATTTCAGCATTTTTGTGTGACCGGGAAAACCACAGTCACAAGACGAGATGCAGTTCCATAGAAACTTGCCATTTTACCGCTGAACCTAAAAATGGGTAGAAAGTACTTTTTCTCCCTTCCTGTTAATGCCACAGACTTCGCCTTTACAGGGCACACGTTTTCTATCTTCCCCGCTTCAGCCCATGAAATATTGAGCTTCAAATGTGTTGTTAACTTTGTGTAAAAAAGTTGCTCACAGCTGTTCTAGGAACACATTGTGAAATCGCGTATATCTTTTCTTCTACACATAGGAATGTATTGTGCTTTGCTTTACACACTATTCTACAGTCAAGAGGAGAGAATTCATCAAGTTTAATAAGCAAAAACACTGTATAAGTCGAATTTCAGCATTTTTGTGTGACCGGGAAAACCACAGTCACAAGCCGAGATGCAGTTCCATAGAAACTTGCCATTTTACCGCTGAACCTAAAAATGGGTAGAAAGTACTTTTTCTCCCTTCCTGTTAATGCCACAGACTTCGCCTTTACAGGGCACACGTTTTCTATCTTCCCCGCTTCAGCCCATGAAATATTGAGCTTCAAATGTGTTGTTAACATTGTGTAAAAAAGTTGCTCACAGCTGTTTTTGGAACACATTGTGAAATCGCGTATATCTTTGCTTCTACACATAGAAATGTATTGTGCTTTGCTTTACACACCATTCTACAGTGAAGAGGAGAGAATTCATCAACTTTAATAAGCAAATACACTGTATAAGTCGAATTTCAGCATTTTTGTGTGACCGGGAAAACCACAGTCACAAGCCGAGATGCAGTTCCATAGAAACTTGCCATTTTACCGCTGAACCTAAAAATGGGTAGAAAGTACTTTTTCTCCCTTCCTGTTAATGCCACAGACTTCGCCTTTACAGGGCACACGTTTTCTATCTTCCCCGCTTCAGCCCATGAAATATTGAGCTTCAAATGTGTTGTTAACGTTGTGTAAAAAAGTTGCTCACAGCTGTTCTAGGAACACATTGTGAAATCGCGTATATCTTTTCTTCTACACATAGGAATGTATTGTGCTTTGCTTTACACACTATTCTACAGTCAAGAGGAGAGAATTCATCAAGTTTAATAAGCAAAAACACTGTATAAGTCGAATTTCAGCATTTTTGTGTGACCGAAAAAACCACAGTCACAAGACGAGATGCAGTTCCATAGAAACTTGCCGTTTTACCGCTGAACCTAAAAATGGGTAGAAAGTACTTTTTCTCCCTTCCTGTTAATGCCACAGACTTCGCCTTTACAGGGCACACGTTTTCTATCTTCCCCGCTTCAGCCCATGAAAAATTGAGCTTCAAATGTGTTGTTAACATTGTGTAAAAAAGTTGCTCACAGCTGTTCTAGGAACACATTGTGAAATCGCGTATATCTTTGCTTCTACACATAGGAATGTATTGTGCTTTGCTTTACACACTATTCTACAGTCAAGAGGAGAGAATTCATCAAGTTTAATAAGCAAAAACACTGTATAAGTCGAATTTCAGCATTTTTGTGTGACCGGGAAAACCACAGTCACAAGACGAGATGCAGTTCCATAGAAACTTGCCATTTTACCGCTGAACCTAAAAATGGGTAGAAAGTACTTTTTCTCCCTTCCTGTTAATGCCACAGACTTCGCCTTTACAGGGCACACGTTTTCTATCTTCCCCGCTTCAGCCCATGAAATATTGAGCTTCAAATATGTTGTTAACTTTGTGTAAAAAAGTTGCTCACAGCTGTTCTAGGAACACATTGTGAAATCGCGTATATCTTTTCTTCTACACATAGGAATGTATTGTGCTTTGCTTTACACACTATTCTACAGTCAAGAGGAGAGAATTCATCAAGTTTAATAAGCGAATACACTGTATAAGTCGAATTTCAGCATTTTTGTGTGACCGGGAAAACCACAGTCACAAGCCGAGATGCAGTTCCATAGAAACTTGCCATTTTACCGCTGAACCTAAAAATGGGTAGAAAGTACTTTTTCTCCCTTCCTGTTAATGCCACAGACTTCGCCTTTACAGGGCACACGTTTTCTATCTTCCCCGCTTCAGCCCATGAAATATTGAGCTTCAAATGTGTTGTTAACGTTGTGTAAAAAAGTTGCTCACAGCTGTTCTAGGAACACATTGTGAAATCGCGTATATCTTTTCTTCTACACATAGGAATGTATTGTGCTTTGCTTTACACACTATTCTACAGTCAAGAGGAGAGAATTCATCAAGTTTAATAAGCAAAAACACTGTATAAGTCGAATTTCAGCATTTTTGTGTGACCGGGAAAACCACAGTCACAAGCCGAGATGCAGTTCCATAGAAACTTGCCATTTTACCGCTGAACCTAAAAATGGGTAGAAAGTACTTTTTCTCCCTTCCTGTTAATGCCACAGACTTCGCCTTTACAGGCACACGTTTTCTATCTTCCCCGCTTCAGCCCATGAAATATTGAGCTTCAAATGTGTTGTTAACATTGTGTAAAAAAGTTGCTCACAGCTGTTCTAGGAACACATTGTGAAATCGCGTATATCTTTGCTTCTACACATAGGAATGTATTGTGCTTTGCTTTACACACTATTCTACAGTCAAGAGGAGAGAATTCATCAAGTTTAATAAGCAAAAACACTGTATAAGTCGAATTTCAGCATTTTTGTGTGACCGGGAAAACCACAGTCACAAGACGAGATGCAGTTCCATAGAAACTTGCCATTTTACCGCTGAACCTAAAAATGGGTAGAAAGTACTTTTTCTCCCTTCCTGTTAATGCCACAGACTTCGCCTTTACAGGGCACACGTTTTCTATCTTCCCCGCTTCAGCCCATGAAATATTGAGCTTCAAATATGTTGTTAACTTTGTGTAAAAAAGTTGCTCACAGCTGTTCTAGGAACACATTGTGAAATCGCGTATATCTTTTCTTCTACACATAGGAATGTATTGTGCTTTGCTTTACACACTATTCTACAGTCAAGAGGAGAGAATTCATCAAGTTTAATAAGCGAATACACTGTATAAGTCGAATTTCAGCATTTTTGTGTGACCGGGAAAACCACAGTCACAAGCCGAGATGCAGTTCCATAGAAACTTGCCGTTTTACCGCTGAACCTAAAAATGGGTAGAAAGTACTTTTTCTCCCTTCCTGTTAATGCCACAGACTTCGCCTTTACAGGGCACACGTTTTCTATCTTCCCCGCTTCAGCCCATGAAATATTGAGCTTCAAATGTGTTGTTAACGTTGTGTAAAAAAGTTGCTCACAGCTGTTCTAGGAACACATTGTGAAATCGCGTATATCTTTTCTTCTACACATAGGAATGTATTGTGCTTTGCTTTACACACTATTCTACAGTCAAGAGGAGAGAATTCATCAAGTTTAATAAGCAAAAACTCTGTATAAGTCGAATATCTGCATTTTTGTGTGACCGAAAAAACCACAGTCACAAGACGAGATGCAGTTCCATAGAAACTTGCCGTTTTACCGCTGAACCTAAAAATGGGTAGAAAGTACTTTTTCTCCCTTCCTGTTAATGCCACAGACTTCGCCTTTACAGGGCACACGTTTTCTATCTTCCCCGCTTCAGCCCATGAAAAATTGAGCTTCAAATGTGTTGTTAACATTGTGTAAAAAAGTTGCTCACAGCTGTTCTAGGAACACATTGTGAAATCGCGTATATCTTTTCTTCTACACATAGCAATGTATTGTGCTTTGCTTTACACACTATTCTACAGTCAAGAGGAGAGAATTCATCAAGTTTAATAAGCAAAAACTCTGTATAAGTCGAATTTCAGCCTTTTTGTGTGACCGGGAAAACCACAGTCACAAGCCGAGATGCAGTTCCATAGAAACTTGCCGTTTTACCGCTGAACCTAAAAATGGGTAGAAAGTACTTTTTCTCCCTTCCTGTTAATGCCACAGACTTCGCCTTTACAGGGCACACGTTTTCTATCTTCCCCGCTTCAGCCCATGAAATATTGAGCTTCAAATGTGTTGTTAACGTTGTATAAAAAAGTTGCTCACAGCTGTTCTAGGAACACATTGTGAAATCGCGTATATCTTTTCTTCTACACATAGGAATGTATTGTGCTTTGCTTTACACACTATTCTACAGTCAAGAGGAGAGAATTCATCAAGTTTAATAAGCAAAAACTCTGTATAAGTCGAATTTCAGCATTTTTGTGTGACCGAAAAAACCACAGTCACAAGACGAGATGCAGTTCCATAGAAACTTGCCGTTTTACCGCTGAACCTAAAAATGGGTAGAAAGTACTTTTTCTCCCTTCCTGTTAATGCCACAGACTTCGCCTTTACAGGGCACACGTTTTCTATCTTCCCCGCTTCAGCCCATGAAAAATTGAGCTTCAAATGTGTTGTTAACATTGTGTAAAAAAGTTGCTCACAGCTGTTCTAGGAACACATTGTGAAATCGCGTATATCTTTTCTTCTACACATAGCAATGTATTGTGCTTTGCTTTACACACTATTCTACAGTCAAGAGGAGAGAATTCATCAAGTTTAATAAGCAAAAACACTGTATAAGTCGATTTTCAGCATTATTGTGTGACCGGGAAAACCACAGTCACAAGACGAGATGCAGTTCCATAGAAACTTGACATTTTACCGCTGAACCTAAAAATGGGTAGAAAGTACTTTTTCTCCCTTCCTGTTAATGCCACAGACTTCGCCTTTACAGGGCACACGTTTTCTATCTTCCCCGCTTCAGCCCATGAAATATTGAGCTTCAAATGTGTTGTTAACGTTGTGTAAAAAAGTTGCTCACAGCTGTTCTAGGAACACATTGTGAAATCGCGTATATCTTTTCTTCTACACATAGCAATGTATTGTGCTTTGCTTTACACACTATTCTACAGTCAAGAGGAGAGAATTCATCAAGTTTAATAAGCAAAAACACTGTATAAGTCGATTTTCAGCATTATTGTGTGACCGGGAAAACCACAGTCACAAGCCGAGATGCAGTTCCATAGAAACTTGCCATTTTACCGCTGAACCTAAAAATGGGTAGAAAGTACTTTTTCTCCCTTCCTGTTAATGCCACAGACTTCGCCTTTACAGGGCACACGTTTTCTATCTTCCCCGCTTCAGCCCATGAAATATTGAGCTTCAAATGTGTTGTTAACGTTGTGTAAAAAAGTTGCTCACAGCTGTTCTAGGAACACATTGTGAAATCGCGTATATCTTTGCTTCTACACATAGGAATGTATTGTGCTTTGCTTTACACACTATTCTACAGTCAAGAGGAGAGAATTCATCAAGTTTAATAAGCAAAAACACTGTATAAGTCGAATTTCAGCATTTTTGTGTGACCGGGAAAACCACAGTCACAAGCCGAGATGCAGTTCCATAGAAACTTGCCATTTTACCGCTGAACCTAAAAATGGGTAGAAAGTACTTTTTCTCCCTTCCTGTTAATGCCACAGACTTCGCCTTTACAGGGCACACGTTTTCTATCTTCCCCGCTTCAGCCCATGAAATATTGAGCTTCAAATCTGTTGTTAACGTGGTGTAAAAAAGTTGCTCACAGCTGTTCTAGGAACACATTGTGAAATCGCGTATATCTTTGCTTCTACACATAGGAATGTATTGTGCTTTGCTTTACACACTATTCTACAGTCAAGAGGAGAGAATTCATCAAGTTTAATAAGCAAAAACACTGTATAAGTCGAATTTCAGCATTTTTGTGTGACCGGGAAAACCACAGTCACAAGCCGAGATGCAGTTCCATAGAAACTTGCCATTTTACCGCTGAACCTAAAAATGGGTAGAAAGTACTTTTTCTCCCTTCCTGTTAATGCCACAGACTTCGCCTTTACAGGGCACACGTTTTCTATCTTCCCCGCTTCAGCCCATGAAATATTGAGCTTCAAATGTGTTGTTAACGTTGTGTAAAAAAGTTGCTCTAAGCTGTTCTAGGAACACATTGTGAAATCGCGTATATCTTTTCTTCTACACATAGGAATGTATTGTGCTTTGCTTTACACACTATTCTACAGTCAAGAGGAGAGAATTCATCAAGTTTAATAAGCAAAAACACTGTATAAGTCGAATTTCAGCATTTTTGTGTGACCGGGAAAACCACAGTCACAAGCCGAGATGCAGTTCCATAGAAACTTGCCATTTTACCGCTGAACCTAAAAATGGGTAGAAAGTACTTTTTCTCCCTTCCTGTTAATGCCACAGACTTCGCCTTTACAGGGCACACGTTTTCTATCTTCCCCGCTTCAGCCCATGAAATATTGAGCTTCAAATCTGTTGTTAACGTGGTGTAAAAAAGTTGCTCACAGCTGTTCTAGGAACACATTGTGAAATCGCGTATATCTTTGCTTCTACACATAGCAATGTATTGTGCTTTGCTTTACACACTATTCTACAGTCAAGCGGAGAGAATTCATCAAGTTTAATAAGCAAAAACACTGTATAAGTCGAATTTCAGCATTTTTGTGTGACCGGGAAAACCACAGTCACAAGCCGAGATGCAGTTCCATAGAAACTTGCCATTTTACCGCTGAACCTAAAAATGGGTAGAAAGTACTTTTTCTCCCTTCCTGTTAATGCCACAGACTTCGCCTTTACAGGGCACACGTTTTCTATCTTCCCCGCTTCAGCCCATGAAATATTGAGCTTCAAATGTGTTGTTAACGTTGTGTAAAAAAGTTGCTCACAGCTGTTCTAGGAACACATTGTGAAATCGCGTATATCTTTTCTTCTACACATAGCAATGTATTGTGCTTTGCTTTACACACTATTCTACAGTCAAGAGGAGAGAATTCATCAAGTTTAATAAGCAAAAACACTGTATAAGTCGATTTTCAGCATTATTGTGTGACCGGGAAAACCACAGTCACAAGCCGAGATGCAGTTCCATAGAAACTTGCCATTTTACCGCTGAACCTAAAAATGGGTAGAAAGTACTTTTTCTCCCTTCCTGTTAATGCCACAGACTTCGCCTTTACAGGGCACACGTTTTCTATCTTCCCCGCTTCAGCCCATGAAATATTGAGCTTCAAATGTGTTGTTAACGTTGTGTAAAAAAGTTGCTCACAGCTGTTCTAGGAACACATTGTGAAATCGCGTATATCTTTGCTTCTACACATAGGAATGTATTGTGCTTTGCTTTACACACTATTCTACAGTCAAGAGGAGAGAATTCATCAAGTTTAATAAGCAAAAACACTGTATAAGTCGAATTTCAGCATTTTTGTGTGACCGGGAAAACCACAGTCACAAGCCGAGATGCAGTTCCATAGAAACTTGCCATTTTACCGCTGAACCTAAAAATGGGTAGAAAGTACTTTTTCTCCCTTCCTGTTAATGCCACAGACTTCGCCTTTACAGGGCACACGTTTTCTATCTTCCCCGCTTCAGCCCATGAAATATTGAGCTTCAAATCTGTTGTTAACGTGGTGTAAAAAAGTTGCTCACAGCTGTTCTAGGAACACATTGTGAAATCGCGTATATCTTTGCTTCTACACATAGGAATGTATTGTGCTTTGCTTTACACACTATTCTACAGTCAAGAGGAGAGAATTCATCAAGTTTAATAAGCAAAAACACTGTATAAGTCGAATTTCAGCATTTTTGTGTGACCGGGAAAACCACAGTCACAAGCCGAGATGCAGTTCCATAGAAACTTGCCATTTTACCGCTGAACCTAAAAATGGGTAGAAAGTACTTTTTCTCCCTTCCTGTTAATGCCACAGACTTCGCCTTTACAGGGCACACGTTTTCTATCTTCCCCGCTTCAGCCCATGAAATATTGAGCTTCAAATGTGTTGTTAACGTTGTGTAAAAAAGTTGCTCACAGCTGTTCTAGGAACACATTGTGAAATCGCGTATATCTTTTCTTCTACACATAGCAATGTATTGTGCTTTGCTTTACACACTATTCTACAGTCAAGAGGAGAGAATTCATCAAGTTTAATAAGCAAAAACACTGTATAAGTCGATTTTCAGCATTATTGTGTGACCGGGAAAACCACAGTCACAAGCCGAGATGCAGTTCCATAGAAACTTGCCATTTTACCGCTGAACCTAAAAATGGGTAGAAAGTACTTTTTCTCCCTTCCTGTTAATGCCACAGACTTCGCCTTTACAGGGCACACGTTTTCTATCTTCCCCGCTTCAGCCCATGAAATATTGAGCTTCAAATGTGTTGTTAACGTTGTGTAAAAAAGTTGCTCACAGCTGTTCTAGGAACACATTGTGAAATCGCGTATATCTTTGCTTCTACACATAGGAATGTATTGTGCTTTGCTTTACACACTATTCTACAGTCAAGAGGAGAGAATTCATCAAGTTTAATAAGCAAAAACACTGTATAAGTCGAATTTCAGCATTTTTGTGTGACCGGGAAAACCACAGTCACAAGCCGAGATGCAGTTCCATAGAAACTTGCCATTTTACCGCTGAACCTAAAAATGGGTAGAAAGTACTTTTTCTCCCTTCCTGTTAATGCCACAGACTTCGCCTTTACAGGGCACACGTTTTCTATCTTCCCCGCTTCAGCCCATGAAATATTGAGCTTCAAATCTGTTGTTAACGTGGTGTAAAAAAGTTGCTCACAGCTGTTCTAGGAACACATTGTGAAATCGCGTATATCTTTGCTTCTACACATAGCAATGTATTGTGCTTTGCTTTACACACTATTCTACAGTCAAGCGGAGAGAATTCATCAAGTTTAATAAGCAAAAACACTGTATAAGTCGAATTTCAGCATTTTTGTGTGACCGGGAAAACCACAGTCACAAGCCGAGATGCAGTTCCATAGAAACTTGCCATTTTACCGCTGAACCTAAAAATGGGTAGAAAGTACTTTTTCTCCCTTCCTGTTAATGCCACAGACTTCGCCTTTACAGGGCACACGTTTTCTATCTTCCCCGCTTCAGCCCATGAAATATTGAGCTTCAAATGTGTTGTTAACGTTGTGTAAAAAAGTTGCTCACAGCTGTTCTAGGAACACATTGTGAAATCGCGTATATCTTTTCTTCTACACATAGCAATGTATTGTGCTTTGCTTTACACACTATTCTACAGTCAAGAGGAGAGAATTCATCAAGTTTAATAAGCAAAAACACTGTATAAGTCGATTTTCAGCATTATTGTGTGACCGGGAAAACCACAGTCACAAGCCGAGATGCAGTTCCATAGAAACTTGCCATTTTACCGCTGAACCTAAAAATGGGTAGAAAGTACTTTTTCTCCCTTCCTGTTAATGCCACAGACTTCGCCTTTACAGGGCACACGTTTTCTATCTTCCCCGCTTCAGCCCATGAAATATTGAGCTTCAAATGTGTTGTTAACGTTGTGTAAAAAAGTTGCTCACAGCTGTTCTAGGAACACATTGTGAAATCGCGTATATCTTTGCTTCTACACATAGGAATGTATTGTGCTTTGCTTTACACACTATTCTACAGTCAAGAGGAGAGAATTCATCAAGTTTAATAAGCAAAAACACTGTATAAGTCGAATTTCAGCATTTTTGTGTGACCGGGAAAACCACAGTCACAAGCCGAGATGCAGTTCCATAGAAACTTGCCATTTTACCGCTGAACCTAAAAATGGGTAGAAAGTACTTTTTCTCCCTTCCTGTTAATGCCACAGACTTCGCCTTTACAGGGCACACGTTTTCTATCTTCCCCGCTTCAGCCCATGAAATATTGAGCTTCAAATGTGTTGTTAACGTTGTGTAAAAAAGTTGCTCTAAGCTGTTCTAGGAACACATTGTGAAATCGCGTATATCTTTTCTTCTACACATAGGAATGTGTTGTGCTTTGCTTTACACACTATTCTACAGTCAAGAGGAGAGAATTCATCAAGTTTAATAAGCAAAAACACTGTATAAGTCGAATTTCAGCATTTTTGTGTGACCGGGAAAACCACAGTCACAAGCCGAGATGCAGTTCCATAGAAACTTGCCATTTTACCGCTGAACCTAAAAATGGGTAGAAAGTACTTTTTCTCCCTTCCTGTTAATGCCACAGACTTCGCCTTTACAGGGCACACGTTTTCTATCTTCCCCGCTTCAGCCCATGAAATATTGAGCTTCAAATGTGTTGTTAACATTGTGTAAAAAAGTTGCTCACAGCTGTTCTAGGAACACATTGTGAAATCGCGTATATCTTTGTTTCTACACATAGGAATGTATTGTGCTTTGCTTTACACACTATTCTACAGTCAAGAGGAGAGAATTCATCAAGTTTAATAAGCAAAAACACTGTATAAGACGAATTTCAGCATTTTTGTGTGACCGGGAAAACCACAGTCACAAGCCGAGATGCAGTTCCATAGAAACTTGCCATTTTACCGCTGAACCTAAAAATGGGTAGAAAGTACTTTTTCTCCCTTCCTGTTAATGCCACAGACTTCGCCTTTACAGGGCACACGTTTTCTATCTTCCCCGCTTCAGCCCATGAAATATTGAGCTTCAAATCTGTTGTTAACGTGGTGTAAAAAAGTTGCTCACAGCTGTTCTAGGAACACATTGTGAAATCGCGTATATCTTTGCTTCTACACATAGCAATGTATTGTGCTTTGCTTTACACACTATTCTACAGTCAAGAGGAGAGAATTCATCAAGTTTAATAAGCAAAAACTCTGTATAAGTCGAATTTCAGCATTTTTGTGTTACCGGGAAAACAACAGTCACAAGACGAGATGCAGTTCCATAGAAACTTGCCATTTTACCGCTGAACCTAAAAATGGGTAGAAAGTACTTTTTCTCCCTTCCTGTTAATGCCACAGACTTCGCCTTTACAGGGCACACGTTTTCTATCTTCCCCGCTTCAGCCCATGAAATATTGAGCTTCAAATGTGTTGTTAACATTGTGTAAAAAAGTTGCTCACAGCTGTTCTAGGAACACATTGTGAAATCGCGTATATCTTTGCTTCTACACATAGCAATGTATTGTGCTTTGCTTTACACACTATTCTACAGTCAAGAGGAGAGAATTCATCAAGTTTAATAAGCAAAAACACTGTATAAGTCGAATTTCAGCATTTTTGTGTGACCGGGAAAATCCCACAGTCACAAGACGAGATGCAGTTCCATAGAAACTTGCCATTTTACCGCTGAACCTAAAAATGGGTAGAAAGTACTTTTTCTCCCTTCCTGTTAATGCCACAGACTTCGCCTTTACAGGGCACACGTTTTCTATCTTCCCCGCTTCAGCCCATGAAATATTGAGCTTCAAATGTGTTGTTAACGTTGTGTAAAAAAGTTGCTCACAGCTGTTCTAGGAACACATTGTGAAATCGCGTATATCTTTTCTTCTACACATAGGAATGTATTGTGCTTTGCTTTACACACTATTCTAAAGTCAAGAGGAGAGAATTCATCAAGTTTAATAAGCAAAAACTCTGTATAAGTCGAATTTCAGCATTTTTATGTGACCGGGAAAACAACAGTCACAAGACGAGATGCAGTTCCATAGAAACTTGCCATTTTACCGCTGAACCTAAAAATGGGTACAAAGTACTTTTTCTCCCTTCCTGTTAATGCCACAGACTTCGCCTTTACAGGGCACACGTTTTCTATCTTCCCCGCTTCAGCCCATGAAATATTGAGCTTCAAATGTGTTGTTAACATTGTGTAAAAAAGTTGCTCACAGCTGTTCTAGGAACACATTGTGAAATCGCGTATATCTTTGCTTCTACACATAGGAATGTATTGTGCTTTGCTTTACACACTATTCTACAGTCAAGAGGAGAGAATTCATCAAGTTTAATAAGCAAAAACACTGTATAAGTCGAATTTCAGCATTTTTGTGTGACCGGGAAAACCACAGTCACAAGCCGAGATGCAGTTCCATAGAAACTTGCCATTTTACCGCTGAACCTAAAAATGGGTAGAAAGTACTTTTTCTCCCTTCCTGTTAATGCCACAGACTTCACCTTTACAGGGCACACGTTTTCTATCTTCCCCGCTTCAGCCCATGAAATATTGAGCTTCAAATGTGTTGTTAACGTTGTGTAAAAAAGTTGCTCACAGCTGTTCTAGGAACACATTGTGAAATCGCGTATATCTTTTCTTCTACACATAGCAATGTATTGTGCTTTGCTTTACACACTATTCTACAGTCAAGAGGAGAGAATTCATCAAGTTTAATAAGCAAAAACACTGTATAAGTCGATTTTCAGCATTATTGTGTGACCGGGAAAACCACAGTCACAAGCCGAGATGCAGTTCCATAGAAACTTGCCATTTTACCGCTGAACCTAAAAATGGGTAGAAAGTACTTTTTCTCCCTTCCTGTTAATGCCACAGACTTCGCCTTTACAGGGCACACGTTTTCTATCTTCCCCGCTTCAGCCCATGAAATATTGAGCTTCAAATCTGTTGTTAACGTGGTGTAAAAAAGTTGCTCACAGCTGTTCTAGGAACACATTGTGAAATCGCGTATATCTTTGCTTCTACACATAGCAATGTATTGTGCTTTGCTTTACACACTATTCTACAGTCAAGAGGAGAGAATTCATCAAGTTTAATAAGCAAAAACACTGTATAAGTCGAATTTCAGCATTTTTGTGTGACCGGGAAAACCACAGTCACAAGCCGAGATGCAGTTCCATAGAAACTTGCCATTTTACCGCTGAACCTAAAAATGGGTAGAAAGTACTTTTTCTCCCTTCCTGTTAATGCCACAGACTTCGCCTTTACAGGGCACACGTTTTCTATCTTCCCCGCTTCAGCCCATGAAATATTGAGCTTCAAATGTGTTGTTAACGTTGTGTAAAAAAGTTGCTCACAGCTGTTCTAGGAACACATTGTGAAATCGCCTATATCTTTTCTTCTACACATAGGAATGTATTGTGCTTTGCTTTACACACTATTCTACAGTCAAGAGGAGAGAATTCATCAAGTTTAATAAGCAAAAACTCTGTATAAGTCGAATTTCAGCATTTTTGTGTGACCGGGAAAACAACAGTCACAAGACGAGATGCAGTTCCATAGAAACTTGCCATTTTACCGCTGAACCTAAAAATGGGTAGAAAGTACTTTTTCTCCCTTCCTGTTAATGCCACAGACTTCGCCTTTACAGGGCACACGTTTTCTATCTTCCCCGCTTCAGCCCATGAAATATTGAGCTTCAAATGTGTTGTTAACGTTGTGTAAAAAAGTTGCTCACAGCTGTTCTAGGAACACATTGTGAAATCGCGTATAT
This sequence comes from Ascaphus truei, assembly GCF_040206685.1. Classification (NCBI taxonomy): domain Eukaryota; kingdom Metazoa; phylum Chordata; class Amphibia; order Anura; family Ascaphidae; genus Ascaphus; species Ascaphus truei. The sequence goes on from NW_027455869.1 coordinate 357,318, forward strand.
CTTTTCTTCTACACATAGGAATGTATTGTGCTTTGCTTTACACACTATTCTACAGTCAAGAGGAGAGAATTCATCAAGTTTAATAAGCAAAAACTCTGTATAAGTCGAATTTCAGCATTTTTGTGTGACCGGGAAAACCACAGTCACAAGACGAGATGCAGTTCCATAGAAACTTGCCATTTTACCGCTGAACCTAAAAATGGGTAGAAATAACTTTTTCTCCTTTCCTGTTAATGCCTCAGACTTCGCCTTTACAGGGCACACGTTTTCTATCTTCCCCGCTTCAGCCCATGAAATATTGAGCTTCAAATGTGTTGTTAACTTTGTGTAAAAAAGTTGCTCACAGCTGTTCTAGGAACACATTGTGAAATCGCGTATATCTTTGCTTCTACACATAGCAATGTATTGTGCTTTGCTTTACACACTATTCTACAGTCAAGAGGAGAGAATTCATCAAGTTTAATAAGCAAAAACACTGTATAAGTCGAATTTCAGCATTTTTGTGTGACCGGGAAAATCCCACAGTCACAAGCCGAGATGCAGTTCCATAGAAACTTGCCATTTTACCGCTGAACCTAAAAATGGGTAGAAAGTACTTTTTCTCCCTTCCTGTTAATGCCACAGACTTCGCCTTTACAGGGCACACGTTTTCTATCTTCCCCGCTTCAGCCCATGAAATATTGAGCTTCAAATGTGTTGTTAACGTTGTGTAAAAAAGTGACGGAGGCGCTGTACATACAGGGGGCGCTGTACATACAGGAATAAGGATAGTATTATTACATAGCACTGACAGTGACGGTGGCGCTGTACATACAGGGATAAGGATAGTATTATTACATAGCACTGACAGTGACGGTGGCACTGTACATACAGGGATAAGGATAGTATTATTACATAGCACTGACAGTGACGGCGGCGCTGTACACACAGAGATAAGGATAGTATTACATAGCACTGTCAGTGACGCGGCGCTGTACATACAGGGATAAGGATAGTATTACATAGCACTGACAGTGACGGCGGTGCTGTAAATACAGGGATAAGGATAGTATTACACAGCACTGACAGTGATGGCGGCGCTGTACATACAGGGATAAGGATAGTATTACATAGCACTGACAGTGACGGCGGCGCTGTACATACAGGGATAAGGATATTATTATTCGCATAGCACTGACAGTGACGGCGGCGCTGTACATACAAGGATAAGGATAGTATTATTACATAGCAGTGACAGTGACGGCGGCGCTGTACATACAGGGATAAGGATAGTATTACATAGAACTGACAGTGACGGCGGCGCTGTACATACAGGGGGCGCTGTACATACAGGAATAAGGATAGTATTATTACATAGCACTGACAGTGACGGTGGCGCTGTACATACAGGGATAAGGATAGTATTATTACATAGCACTTACAGTGACGGTGGCACTGTACATACAGGGATAAGGATAGTATTATTACATAGCACTGACAGTGACGGCGGCGCTGTACACACAGGGATAAGGATAGTATTACATAGCACTGACAGTGACGCGGCGCTGTACATACAGGGATAAGGATAGTATTACATAGCACTGACAGTGACGGCGGCGCTGTACATACAGGGATAAGGATATTATTATTGCATAGCACTGACAGTGACGGCGGCGCTGTACATACAGGGATAAGGAAAGTATCATTACATAGCAGTGACAGTGACGGAGGCGCTGTACACACAGGGATAAGGATAGTTTTACATAGCACTGACAGTGACGCGGTGCTGTACATACAGGGATAAGGATAGTATTACTTAGCACTGACAGTGACGGCGGCGCTGTACATACAGGGATAAGGATATTATTATTACATAGCACTGACAGTGATGGCGGCGCTGTACATACAGGGTTAAGGATAGTGTAATTACATAGCAGTGACAGTGACGGCGGCGCTGTACATACAGGGATAAGGATAGTATTACATAGAACTGACAGTGACGGCGGCGCTGTACATACAGGGATAAGGATAGTATTACATAGCACTGACAGTGACGGCGGCGCTGTACATACAGGGATAAGAATAGTATTATTACATAGCACTGACAGTGACCACAGCGCTGTACATACAGGGATAAGGATAGTATTATTACATAGCACTGACAGTGACGGAGGCGCTGTACATACAGGGATAAGGATAATATTATTACATAGCACTGACAGTGACGGAGGCGCTGTACATACAGGGGGCGCTGTACATACAGGAATAAGGATAGTATTATTACATAGCACTGACAGTGACGGTGGCGCTGTACATACAGGGATAAGGATAGTATTATTACATAGCACTGACAGTGACGGTGGCACTGTACATACAGGGATAAGGATAGTATTATTACATAGCACTGACAGTGACGGCGGCGCTGTACACACAGGGATAAGGATAGTATTACATAGCACTGACAATCAGTGTTTTTGCTTATTAAACTTGATGAATTCTCTCCTCTTGACTGTAGAATAGTGTGTAAAGCAAAGCACAATACATTGCTATGTGTAGAAGCAAAGATATACGCGATTTCAGAATGTGTTCCTAGAACAGCTGCGAGCAACTTTTTACTCAACGTTAACAACACATCTGAAGCTCAATATTTCTGGGCTGAAGCGGGGAGGATTAGACAAAGTGTGCACTGTAAAGGGGAAGTCTGTGGCATTAACAGGAAGGGAGAAAAAGTACTTTCTACCCATTTTTAGTTCAGCGGTAAAACTGATATTTCTATGGAACTGCAGCTCGGCTTGTGACTGTGGTTTTCCCGGTCACACAAAAATGCTGAAATTCGACTTATACAGTGTTTGTGCTTATTAAACTTGATGAATTCTCTCCTCTTGACGGTAGAATAGTGTGTAAAGCAAAGCACAATACATTGCTATGTGTAGAAGCAAAGATATACGCGATTTCATAATGTGATCCTAGAACAGCTGCGAGCAACTTTTTTACTCAACGTTAACAACACATCTGAAGCTCAATATTTCTGGGCTGAAGCGGGGAGGATTAGACAAAGTGTGCACTGTAAAGGGGAAGTCTGTGGCATTAACAGGAAGGGAGAAAAAGTACTTTCTACCCATTTTTAGTTCAGCGGTAAAACTGAAATTTCTATGGAACTGCAGCTCGGCTTGTGACTGTGGTTTTCCCTGTCACACAAAAATGCTGAAATTCGACTTATACAGTGTTTGTGCTTATTAAACTTGATGAATTCTCTCCTCTTGACGGTAGAATAGTGTGTAAAGCAAAGCACAATACATTGCTATGTGTAGAAGCAAAGATATACGCGATTTCAGAATGTGTTCCTAGAACAGCTGCGAGCAACTTTTTTACTCAACGTTAACAACACATCTGAAGCTCAATATTTCTGGGCTGAAGCGGGGAGGATTAGACAAAGTGTGCACTGTAAAGGGGAAGTCTGTGGCATTAACAGGAAGGGAGAAAAAGTACTTTCTAACCATTTTTAGTTCAGCGGTAAAACTGAAATTTCTATGGAACTGCAGCTCGGCTTGTGACTGTGGTTTTCCCGGTCACACAAAAATGCTGAAATTCGACTTATACAGTGTTTGTGCTTATTAAACTTGATGAATTCTCTCCTCTTGACGGTAGAATAGTGTGTAAAGCAAAGCACAATACATTGCTATGTGTAGAAGCAAAGATATACGCGATTTCAGAATGTGTTCCTAGAACAGCTGCGAGCAACTTTTTTACTCAACGTTAACAACACATCTGAAGCTCAATATTTCTGGGCTGAAGCGGGGAGGATTAGACAAAGTGTGCACTGTAAAGGGGAAGTCTGTGGCATTAACAGGAAGGGAGAAAAAGTACTTTCTACCCATTTTTAGTTCAGCGGTAAAACTGAAATTTCTATGGAACTGCAGCTCGGCTTGTGACTGTGGTTTTCCCGGTCACACAAAAATGCTGAAATTCGGCTTATACAGTGTTTGTGCTTATTAAACTTGATGAATTCTCTCCTCTTGACTGTAGAATAGTGTGTAAAGCAAAGCACAATACATTGCTATGTGTAGAAGCAAAGATATACGCGATTTCAGAATGTGTTCCTAGAACAGCTGCGAGCAACTTTTTTACTCAACGTTAACAACACATCTGAAGCTCAATATTTCTGGGCTGAAGCGGGGAGGATTAGACAAAGTGTGCACTGTAAAGGGGAAGTCTGTGGCATTAACAGGAAGGGAGAAAAAGTACTTTCTACCCATTTTTAGTTCAGCGGTAAAACTGAAATTTCTATGGAACTGCAGCTCGGCTTGTGACTGTGGTTTTCCCGGTCACACAAAAATGCTGAAATTCGGCTTATACAGTGTTTGTGCTTATTAAACTTGATGAATTCTCTCCTCTTGACTGTAGAATAGTGTGTAAAGCAAAGCACAATACATTGCTATGTGTAGAAGCAAAGATATACGCGATTTCAGAATGTGTTCCTAGAACAGCTGCGAGCAACTTTTTTACTCAACGTTAACAACACATCTGAAGCTCAATATTTCTGGGCTGAAGCGGGGAGGATTAGACAAAGTGTGCACTGTAAAGGGGAAGTCTGTGGCATTAACAGGAAGGGAGAAAAAGTACTTTCTACCCATTTTTAGTTCAGCGGTAAAACTGAAATTTCTATGGAACTGCAGCTCGGCTTGTGACTGTGGTTTTCCCGGTCACACAAAAATGCTGAAATTCGACTTATACAGTGTTTGTGCTTATTAAACTTGATGAATTCTCTCCTCTTGACGGTAGAATAGTGTGTAAAGCAAAGCACAATACATTGCTATGTGTAGAAGCAAAGATATACGCGATTTCAGAATGTGTTCCTAGAACAGCTGCGAGCAACTTTTTTACTCAACGTTAACAACACATCTGAAGCTCAATATTTCTGGGCTGAAGCGGGGAGGATTAGACAAAGTGTGCACTGTAAAGGGGAAGTCTGTGGCATTAAAGGAAGGGAGAAAAAGTACTTTCTACCCATTTTTAGTTCAGCAGTAAAACTGAAATTTCTATGGAACTGCAGCTCTGCTTGTGACTGTGGTTTTCCCGGTCACACAAAAATGCTGAAATTCGGCTTATACAGTGTTTGTGCTTATTAAACTTGATGAATTCTCTCCTCTTGACGGTAGAATAGTGTGTAAAGCAAAGCACAATACATTGCTATGTGTAGAAGCAAAGATATACGCGATTTCAGAATGTGTTCCTAGAACAGCTGCGAGCAACTTTTTTACTCAACGTTAACAACACATCTGAAGCTCAATATTTCTGGGCTGAAGCGGGGAGGATTAGACAAAGTGTGCACTGTAAAGGGGAAGTCTGTGGCATTAACAGGAAGGGAGAAAAAGTACTTTCTACCCATTTTTAGTTCAGCGGTAAAATTGAAATTTCTATGGAACTGCAGCTCGGCTTGTGACTGTGGTTTTCCCGGTCACACAAAAATGCTGAAATTCGACTTATACAGTGTTTGTGCTTATTAAACTTGATGAATTCTCTCCTCTTGACGGTAGAATAGTGTGTAAAGCAAAGCACAATACATTGCTATGTGTAGAAGCAAAGATATACGCGATTTCAGAATGTGTTCCTAGAACAGCTGCGAGCAACTTTTTTACTCAACGTTAACAACACATCTGAAGCTCAATATTTCTGGGCTGAAGCGTGGAAGATTAGACAAAGTGTGCACTGTAAAGGGGAAGTCTGTGGCATTAACAGGAAGGGAGAAAAAGTACTTTCTACCCATTTCTAGTTCAGCGGTAAAACTGAAATTTCTATGGAACTGCAGCTCGGCTTGTGACTGTGGTTTTCCCGGTCACACAAAAATGCTGAAATTCGACTTATACAGTGTTTGTGCTTATTAAACTTGATGAATTCTCTCCTCTTGACGGTAGAATAGTGTGTAAAGCAAAGAACAATACATTGCTATGTGTAGAAGCAAAGATATACGCGATTTCAGAATGTGTTCCTAGAACAGCTGCGAGCAACTTTTTTACTCAACGTTAACAACACATCTGAAGCTCAATATTTCTGGGCTGAAGCGGGGAGGATTAGACAAAGTGTGCACTGTAAAGGGGAAGTCTGTGGCATTAACAGGAAGGGAGAAAAAGTACTTTCTACCCATTTTTAGTTCAGCGGTAAAACTGAAATTTCTATGGAACTGCAGCTCGGCTTGTGACTGTGGTTTTCCCGGTCACACAAAAATGCTGAAATTCGACTTATACAGTGTTTGTGCTTATTAAACTTGATGAATTCTCTCCTCTTGACGGTAGAATAGTGTGTAAAGCAAAGCACAATACATTGCTATGTGTAGAAGCAAAGATATACGCGATTTCAGAATGTGTTCCTAGAACAGCTGCGAGCAACTTTTTTACTCAACGTTAACAACACATCTGAAGCTCAATATTTCTGGGCTGAAGCGGGGAGGATTAGACAAAGTGTGCACTGTAAAGGGGAAGTCTGTGGCATTAACAGGAAGGGAGAAAAAGTACTTTCTAACCATTTCTAGTTCAGCGGTAAAACTGAAATTTCTATGGAACTGCAGCTCGGCTTGTGACTGTGGTTTTCCCGGTCACACAAAAATGCTGAAATTCGACTTATACAGTGTTTGTGCTTATTAAACTTGATGAATTCTCTCCTCTTGACGGTAGAATAGTGTGTAAAGCAAAGCACAATACATTGCTATGTGTAGAAGCAAAGATATACGCGATTTCAGAATGTGTTCCTAGAACAGCTGCGAGCAACTTTTTTACTCAACGTTAACAACACATCTGAAGCTCAATATTTCTGGGCTGAAGCGGGGAGGATTAGACAAAGTGTGCACTGTAAAGGGGAAGTCTGTGGCATTAACAGGAAGGGAGAAAAAGTACTTTCTACCCATTTCTAGTTCAGCGGTAAAACTGAAATTTCTATGGAACTGCAGCTCGGCTTGTGACTGTGGTTTTCCCGGTCACACAAAAATGCTGAAATTCGACTTATACAGTGTTTGTGCTTATTAAACTTGATGAATTCTCTCCTCTTGACGGTAGAATAGTGTGTAAAGCAAAGCACAATACATTGCTATGTGTAGAAGCAAAGATATACGCGATTTCAGAATGTGTTCCTAGAACAGCTGCGAGCAACTTTTTTACTCAACGTTAACAACACATCTGAAGCTTAATATTTCTGGGCTGAAGCGGGGAGGATTAGACAAAGTGTGCACTGTAAAGGGGAAGTCTGTGGCATTAACAGGAAGGGAGAAAAAGTACTTTCTACCCATTTCTAGTTCAGCGGTAAAACTGAAATTTCTATGGAACTGCAGCTCGGCTTGTGACTGTGGTTTTCCCGGTCACACAAAAATGCTGAAATTCGACTTATACAGTGTTTGTGCTTATTAAACTTGATGAATTCGCTCCTCTTGACGGTAGAATAGTGTGTAAAGCAAAGCACAATACATTGCTATGTGTAGAATCAAAGATATACGCGATTTCAGAATGTGTTCCTAGAACAGCTGCGAGCAACTTTTTTACTCAACGTTAACAACACATCTGAAGCTCAATATTTCTGGGCTGAAGCGGGGAGGATTAGACAAAGTGTGCACTTTAAAGGGGAAGTCTGTGGCATTAACAGGAAGGGAGAAATAGTACTTTCTACCCATTTTTAGTTCAGCGGTAAAACTGAAATTTCTATGGAACTGCAGCTCGGCTTGTGACTGTGGTTTTCCCGGTCACACAAAAATGCTGAAATTCGACTTATACAGTGTTTGTGCTTATTAAACTTGATGAATTCTCTCCTCTTGACGGTAGAATAGTGTGTAAAGCAAAGCACAATACATTGCTATGTGTAGAAGCAAAGATATACGCGATTTCAGAATGTGTTCCTAGAACAGCTGCGAGCAACTTTTTTACTCAACGTTAACAACACATCTGAAGCTCAATATTTCTGGGCTGAAGCGGGGAGGATTAGACAAAGTGTGCACTGTAAAGGGGAAGTCTGTGGCATTAACAGGAAGGGAGAAAAAGTACTTTCTACCCATTTCTAGTTCAGCGGTAAAACTGAAATTTCTATGGAACTGCAGCTCGGCTTGTGACTGTGGTTTTCCCGGTCACACAAAAATGCTGAAATTCGACTTATACAGTGTTTGTGCTTATTAAACTTGATGAATTCTCTCCTCTTGACGGTAGAATAGTGTGTAAAGCAAAGCACAATACATTGCTATGTGTAGAAGCAAAGATATACGCGATTTCAGAATGTGTTCCTAGAACAGCTGCGAGCAACTTTTTTACTCAACGTTAACAACACATCTGAAGCTCAATATTTCTGGGCTGAAGCGGGGAGGATTAGACAAAGTGTGCACTGTAAAGGGGAAGTCTGTGGCATTAACAGGAAGGGAGAAATAGTACTTTCTACCCATTTTTAGTTCAGCGGTAAAACTGAAATTTCTATGGAACTGCAGCTCGGCTTGTGACTGTGGTTTTCCCGGTCACACAAAAATGCTGAAATTCGACTTATACAGTGTTTGTGCTTATTAAACTTGATGAATTCTCTCCTCTTGACGGTAGAATAGTGTGTAAAGCAAAGCACAATACATTGCTATGTGTAGAAGCAAAGATATACGCGATTTCATAATGTGATCCTAGAACAGCTGCGAGCAACTTTTTTACTCAACGTTAACAACACATCTGAAGCTCAATATTTCTGGGCTGAAGCGGGGAGGATTAGACAAAGTGTGCACTGTAAAGGGGAAGTCTGTGGCATTAACAGGAAGGGAGAAATAGTACTTTCTACCCATTTTTAGTTCAGCGGTAAAACTGAAATTTCTATGGAACTGCAGCTCGGCTTGTGACTGTGGTTTTCCCGGTCACACAAAAATGCTGAAATTCGACTTATACAGTGTTTGTGCTTATTAAACTTGATGAATTCTCTCCTCTTGACGGTAGAATAGTGTGTAAAGCAAAGCACAATACATTGCTATGTGTAGAAGCAAAGATATACGCGATTTCAGAATGTGTTCCTAGAACAGCTGCGAGCAACTTTTTTACTCAACGTTAACAACACATCTGAAGCTCAATATTTCTGGGCTGAAGCGGGGAGGATTAGACAAAGTGTGCACTGTAAAGGGGAAGTCTGTGGCATTAACAGGAAGGGAGAAAAAGTACTTTCTACCCATTTCTAGTTCAGCGGTAAAACTGAAATTTCTATGGAACTGCAGCTCGGCTTGTGACTGTGGTTTTCCCGGTCACACAAAAATGCTGAAATTCGACTTATACAGTGTTTGTGCTTATTAAACTTGATGAATTCTCTCCTCTTGACGGTAGAATAGTGTGTAAAGCAAAGCACAATACATTGCTATGTGTAGAAGCAAAGATATACGCGATTTCAGAATGTGTTCCTAGAACAGCTGCGAGCAACTTTTTTACTCAACGTTAACAACACATCTGAAGCTCAATATTTCTGGGCTGAAGCGGGGAGGATTAGACAAAGTGTGCACTGTAAAGGGGAAGTCTGTGGCATTAACAGGAAGGGAGAAATAGTACTTTCTACCCATTTTTAGTTCAGCGGTAAAACTGAAATTTCTATGGAACTGCAGCTCGGCTTGTGACTGTGGTTTTCCCGGTCACACAAAAATGCTGAAATTCGACTTATACAGTGTTTGTGCTTATTAAACTTGATGAATTCTCTCCTCTTGACGGTAGAATAGTGTGTAAAGCAAAGCACAATACATTGCTATGTGTAGAAGCAAAGATATACGCGATTTCAGAATGTGTTCCTAGAACAGCTGCGAGCAACTTTTTTACTCAACGTTAACAACACATCTGAAGCTCAATATTTCTGGGCTGAAGCGGGGAGGATTAGACAAAGTGTGCACTGTAAAGGGGAAGTCTGTGGCATTAACAGGAAGGGAGAATAAGTACTTTCTAACCATTTTTAGTTCAGCGGTAAAACTGAAATTTCTATGGAACTGCAGCTCGGCTTTTGACTGTGGTTTTCCCGGTCACACAAAAATGCTGAAATTCGACTTATACAGTGTTTGTGCTTATTAAACTTGATGAATTCTCTCCTCTTGACGGTAGAATAGTGTGTAAAGCAAAGCACAATACATTGCTATGTGTAGAAGCAAAGATATACGCGATTTCAGAATGTGTTCCTAGAACAGCTGCGAGCAACTTTTTTACTCAACGTTAACAACACATCTGAAGCTTAATATTTCTGGGCTGAAGCGTGGAGGATTAGACAAAGTGTGCACTGTAAAGGGGAAGTCTGTGGCATTAACAGGAAGGGAGAAAAAGTACTTTCTACCCATTTCTAGTTCAGCGGTAAAACTGAAATTTCTATGGAACTGCAGCTCGGCTTGTGACTGTGGTTTTCCCGGTCACACAAAAATGCTGAAATTCGACTTATACAGTGTTTGTGCTTATTAAACTTGATGAATTCTCTCCTCTTGACGGTAGAATAGTGTGTAAAGCAAAGCACAATACATTGCTATGTGTAGAAGCAAAGATATACGCGATTTCAGAATGTGTTCCTAGAACAGCTGCGAGCAACTTTTTTACTCAACGTTAACAACACATCTGAAGCTCAATATTTCTGGGCTGAAGCGTGGAGGATTAGACAAAGTGTGCACTGTAAAGGGGAAGTCTGTGGCATTAACAGGAAGGGAGAAAAAGTACTTTCTACCCATTTTTAGTTCAGCGGTAAAACTGAAATTTCTATGGAACTGCAGCTCGGCTTGTGACTGTGGTTTTCCCGGTCACACAAAAATGCTGAAATTCGACTTATACAGTGTTTGTGCTTATTAAACTTGATGAATTCTCTCCTCTTGACGGTAGAATAGTGTGTAAAGCAAAGCACAATACATTGCTATGTGTAGAAGCAAAGATATACGCGATTTCAGAATGTGTTCCTAGAACAGCTGCGAGCAACTTTTTTACTCAACGTTAACAACACATCTGAAGCTCAATATTTCTGGGCTGAAGCGTGGAGGATTAGACAAAGTGTGCACTGTAAAGGGGAAGTCTGTGGCATTAACAGGAAGGGAGAAAAAGTACTTTCTACCCATTTCTAGTTCAGCGGTAAAACTGAAATTTCTATGGAACTGCAGCTCGGCTTGTGACTGTGGTTTTCCCGGTCACACAAAAATGCTGAAATTCGACTTATACAGTGTTTGTGCTTATTAAACTTGATGAATTCTCTCCTCTTGACGGTAGAATAGTGTGTAAAGCAAAGCACAATACATTGCTATGTGTAGAAGCAAAGATATACGCGATTTCAGAATGTGTTCCTAGAACAGCTGCGAGCAACTTTTTTACTCAACGTTAACAACACATCTGAAGCTCAATATTTCTGGGCTGAAGCGGGGAGGATTAGACAAAGTGTGCACTGTAAAGGGGAAGTCTGTGGCATTAACAGGAAGGGAGAAAAAGTACTTTCTACCCATTTCTAGTTCAGCGGTAAAACTGAAATTTCTATGGAACTGCAGCTCGGCTTGTGACTGTGGTTTTCCCGGTCACACAAAAATGCTGAAATTCGACTTATACAGTGTTTGTGCTTATTAAACTTGATGAATTCTCTCCTCTTGACGGTAGAATAGTGTGTAAAGCAAAGCACAATACATTGCTATGTGTAGAAGCAAAGATATACGCGATTTCAGAATGTGTTCCTAGAACAGCTGCGAGCAACTTTTTTACTCAACGTTAACAACACATCTGAAGCTCAATATTTCTGGGCTGAAGCGGGGAGGATTAGACAAAGTGTGCACTGTAAAGGGGAAGTCTGTGGCATTAACAGGAAGGGAGAAATAGTACTTTCTACCCATTTTTAGTTCAGCGGTAAAACTGAAATTTCTATGGAACTGCAGCTCGGCTTGTGACTGTGGTTTTCCCGGTCACACAAAAATGCTGAAATTCGACTTATACAGTGTTTGTGCTTATTAAACTTGATGAATTCTCTCCTCTTGACGGTAGAATAGTGTGTAAAGCAAAGCACAATACATTGCTATGTGTAGAAGCAAAGATATACGCGATTTCAGAATGTGTTCCTAGAACAGCTGCGAGCAACTTTTTTACTCAACGTTAACAACACACCTGAAGCTCAATATTTCTGGGCTGAAGCGTGGAGGATTAGACAAAGTGTGCACTGTAAAGGGGAAGTCTGTGGCATTAACAGGAAGGGAGAAAAAGTACTTTCTACCCATTTCTAGTTCAGCGGTAAAACTGAAATTTCTATGGAACTGCAGCTCGGCTTGTGACTGTGGTTTTCCCGGTCACACAAAAATGCTGAAATTCGACTTATACAGTGTTTGTGCTTATTAAACTTGATGAATTCTCTCCTCTTGACGGTAGAATAGTGTGTAAAGCAAAGCACAATACATTGCTATGTGTAGAAGCAAAGATATACGCGATTTCAGAATGTGTTCCTAGAACAGCTGCGAGCAACTTTTTTACTCAACGTTAACAACACATCTGAAGCTCAATATTTCTGGGCTGAAGCGGGGAGGATTAGACAAAGTGTGCACTGTAAAGGGGAAGTCTGTGGCATTAACAGGAAGGGAGAAAAAGTACTTTCTACCCATTTCTAGTTCAGCGGTAAAACTGAAATTTCTATGGAACTGCAGCTCGGCTTGTGACTGTGGTTTTCCCGGTCACACAAAAATGCTGAAATTCGACTTATACAGTGTTTGTGCTTATTAAACTTGATGAATTCTCTCCTCTTGACGGTAGAATAGTGTGTAAAGCAAAGCACAATACATTGCTATGTGTAGAAGCAAAGATATACGCGATTTCAGAATGTGTTCCTAGAACAGCTGCGAGCAACTTTTTTACTCAACGTTAACAACACATCTGAAGCTCAATATTTCTGGGCTGAAGCGGGGAGGATTAGACAAAGTGTGCACTGTAAAGGGGAAGTCTGTGGCATTAACAGGAAGGGAGAAATAGTACTTTCTACCCATTTTTAGTTCAGCGGTAAAACTGAAATTTCTATGGAACTGCAGCTCGGCTTGTGACTGTGGTTTTCCCGGTCACACAAAAATGCTGAAATTCGACTTATACAGTGTTTGTGCTTATTAAACTTGATGAATTCTCTCCTCTTGACGGTAGAATAGTGTGTAAAGCAAAGCACAATACATTGCTATGTGTAGAAGCAAAGATATACGCGATTTCAGAATGTGTTCCTAGAACAGCTGCGAGCAACTTTTTTACTCAACGTTAACAACACATCTGAAGCTCAATATTTCTGGGCTGAAGCGGGGAGGATTAGACAAAGTGTGCACTGTAAAGGGGAAGTCTGTGGCATTAACAGGAAGGGAGAAAAAGTACTTTCTACCCATTTTTAGTTCAGCGGTAAAACTGAAATTTCTATGGAACTGCAGCTCGGCTTGTGACTGTGGTTTTCCCGGTCACACAAAAATGCTGAAATTCGACTTATACAGTGTTTGTGCTTATTAAACTTGATGAATTCTCTCCTCTTGACGGTAGAATAGTGTGTAAAGCAAAGCACAATACATTGCTATGTGTAGAAGCAAAGATATACGCGATTTCAGAATGTGTTCCTAGAACAGCTGCGAGCAACTTTTTTACTCAACGTTAACAACACATCTGAAGCTTAATATTTCTGGGCTGAAGCGTGGAGGATTAGACAAAGTGTGCACTGTAAAGGGGAAGTCTGTGGCATTAACAGGAAGGGAGAAAAAGTACTTTCTACCCATTTCTAGTTCAGCGGTAAAACTGAAATTTCTATGGAACTGCAGCTCGGCTTGTGACTGTGGTTTTCCCGGTCACACAAAAATGCTGAAATTCGACTTATACAGTGTTTGTGCTTATTAAACTTGATGAATTCTCTCCTCTTGACGGTAGAATAGTGTGTAAAGCAAAGCACAATACATTGCTATGTGTAGAAGCAAAGATATACGCGATTTCAGAATGTGTTCCTAGAACAGCTGCGAGCAACTTTTTTACTCAACGTTAACAACACATCTGAAGCTCAATATTTCTGGGCTGAAGCGTGGAGGATTAGACAAAGTGTGCACTGTAAAGGGGAAGTCTGTGGCATTAACAGGAAGGGAGAAAAAGTACTTTCTACCCATTTTTAGTTCAGCGGTAAAACTGAAATTTCTATGGAACTGCAGCTCGGCTTGTGACTGTGGTTTTCCCGGTCACACAAAAATGCTGAAATTCGACTTATACAGTGTTTGTGCTTATTAAACTTGATGAATTCTCTCCTCTTGACGGTAGAATAGTGTGTAAAGCAAAGCACAATACATTGCTATGTGTAGAAGCAAAGATATACGCGATTTCAGAATGTGTTCCTAGAACAGCTGCGAGCAACTTTTTTACTCAACGTTAACAACACATCTGAAGCTCAATATTTCTGGGCTGAAGCGTGGAGGATTAGACAAAGTGTGCACTGTAAAGGGGAAGTCTGTGGCATTAACAGGAAGGGAGAAAAAGTACTTTCTACCCATTTCTAGTTCAGCGGTAAAACTGAAATTTCTATGGAACTGCAGCTCGGCTTGTGACTGTGGTTTTCCCGGTCACACAAAAATGCTGAAATTCGACTTATACAGTGTTTGTGCTTATTAAACTTGATGAATTCTCTCCTCTTGACGGTAGAATAGTGTGTAAAGCAAAGCACAATACATTGCTATGTGTAGAAGCAAAGATATACGCGATTTCAGAATGTGTTCCTAGAACAGCTGCGAGCAACTTTTTTACTCAACGTTAACAACACATCTGAAGCTTAATATTTCTGGGCTGAAGCGTGGAGGATTAGACAAAGTGTGCACTGTAAAGGGGAAGTCTGTGGCATTAACAGGAAGGGAGAAAAAGTACTTTCTACCCATTTCTAGTTCAGCGGTAAAACTGAAATTTCTATGGAACTGCAGCTCGGCTTGTGACTGTGGTTTTCCCGGTCACACAAAAATGCTGAAATTCGACTTATACAGTGTTTGTGCTTATTAAACTTGATGAATTCTCTCCTCTTGACGGTAGAATAGTGTGTAAAGCAAAGCACAATACATTGCTATGTGTAGAAGCAAAGATATACGCGATTTCAGAATGTGTTCCTAGAACAGCTGCGAGCAACTTTTTTACTCAACGTTAACAACACATCTGAAGCTCAATATTTCTGGGCTGAAGCGTGGAGGATTATACAAAGTGTGCACTGTAAAGGGGAAGTCTGTGGCATTAACAGGAAGGGAGAAAAAGTACTTTCTACCCATTTTTAGTTCAGCGGTAAAACTGAAATTTCTATGGAACTGCAGCTCGGCTTGTGACTGTGGTTTTCCCGGTCACACAAAAATGCTGAAATTCGACTTATACAGTGTTTGTGCTTATTAAACTTGATGAATTCTCTCCTCTTGACGGTAGAATAGTGTGTAAAGCAAAGCACAATACATTGCTATGTGTAGAAGCAAAGATATACGCGATTTCAGAATGTGTTCCTAGAACAGCTGCGAGCAACTTTTTTACTCAACGTTAACAACACATCTGAAGCTCAATATTTCTGGGCTGAAGCGGGGAGGATTAGACAAAGTGTGCACTGTAAAGGGGAAGTCTGTGGCATTAACAGGAAGGGAGAAAAAGTACTTTCTACCCATTTTTAGTTCAGCGGTAAAACTGAAATTTCTATGGAACTGCAGCTCGGCTTGTGACTGTGGTTTTCCCGGTCACACAAAAATGCTGAAATTCGACTTATACAGTGTTTGTGCTTATTAAACTTGATGAATTCTCTCCTCTTGACGGTAGAATAGTGTGTAAAGCAAAGCACAATACATTGCTATGTGTAGAAGCAAAGATATACGCGATTTCAGAATGTGTTCCTAGAACAGCTGCGAGCAACTTTTTTACTCAACGTTAACAACACATCTGAAGCTCAATATTTCTGGGCTGAAGCGGGGAGGATTAGACAAAGTGTGCACTGTAAAGGGGAAGTCTGTGGCATTAACAGGAAGGGAGAATAAGTACTTTCTAACCATTTTTAGTTCAGCGGTAAAACTGAAATTTCTATGGAACTGCAGCTCGGCTTGTGACTGTGGTTTTCCCGGTCACACAAAAATGCTGAAATTCGACTTATACAGTGTTTGTGCTTATTAAACTTGATGAATTCTCTCCTCTTGACGGTAGAATAGTGTGTAAAGCAAAGCACAATACATTGCTATGTGTAGAAGCAAAGATATACGCGATTTCAGAATGTGTTCCTAGAACAGCTGCGAGCAACTTTTTTACTCAACGTTAACAACACATCTGAAGCTTAATATTTCTGGGCTGAAGCGTGGAGGATTAGACAAAGTGTGCACTGTAAAGGGGAAGTCTGTGGCATTAACAGGAAGGGAGAAAAAGTACTTTCTACCCATTTCTAGTTCAGCGGTAAAACTGAAATTTCTATGGAACTGCAGCTCGGCTTGTGACTGTGGTTTTCCCGGTCACACAAAAATGCTGAAATTCGACTTATACAGTGTTTGTGCTTATTAAACTTGATGAATTCTCTCCTCTTGACGGTAGAATAGTGTGTAAAGCAAAGCACAATACATTGCTATGTGTAGAAGCAAAGATATACGCGATTTCAGAATGTGTTCCTAGAACAGCTGCGAGCAACTTTTTTACTCAACGTTAACAACACATCTGAAGCTCAATATTTCTGGGCTGAAGCGTGGAGGATTAGACAAAGTGTGCACTGTAAAGGGGAAGTCTGTGGCATTAACAGGAAGGGAGAAAAAGTACTTTCTACCCATTTTTAGTTCAGCGGTAAAACTGAAATTTCTATGGAACTGCAGCTCGGCTTGTGACTGTGGTTTTCCCGGTCACACAAAAATGCTGAAATTCGACTTATACAGTGTTTGTGCTTATTAAACTTGATGAATTCTCTCCTCTTGACGGTAGAATAGTGTGTAAAGCAAAGCACAATACATTGCTATGTGTAGAAGCAAAGATATACGCGATTTCAGAATGTGTTCCTAGAACAGCTGCGAGCAACTTTTTTACTCAACGTTAACAACACATCTGAAGCTCAATATTTCTGGGCTGAAGCGTGGAGGATTAGACAAAGTGTGCACTGTAAAGGGGAAGTCTGTGGCATTAACAGGAAGGGAGAAAAAGTACTTTCTACCCATTTCTAGTTCAGCGGTAAAACTGAAATTTCTATGGAACTGCAGCTCGGCTTGTGACTGTGGTTTTCCCGGTCACACAAAAATGCTGAAATTCGACTTATACAGTGTTTGTGCTTATTAAACTTGATGAATTCTCTCCTCTTGACGGTAGAATAGTGTGTAAAGCAAAGCACAATACATTGCTATGTGTAGAAGCAAAGATATACGCGATTTCAGAATGTGTTCCTAGAACAGCTGCGAGCAACTTTTTTACTCAACGTTAACAACACATCTGAAGCTTAATATTTCTGGGCTGAAGCGTGGAGGATTAGACAAAGTGTGCACTGTAAAGGGGAAGTCTGTGGCATTAACAGGAAGGGAGAAAAAGTACTTTCTACCCATTTCTAGTTCAGCGGTAAAACTGAAATTTCTATGGAACTGCAGCTCGGCTTGTGACTGTGGTTTTCCCGGTCACACAAAAATGCTGAAATTCGACTTATACAGTGTTTGTGCTTATTAAACTTGATGAATTCTCTCCTCTTGACGGTAGAATAGTGTGTAAAGCAAAGCACAATACATTGCTATGTGTAGAAGCAAAGATATACGCGATTTCAGAATGTGTTCCTAGAACAGCTGCGAGCAACTTTTTTACTCAACGTTAACAACACATCTGAAGCTCAATATTTCTGGGCTGAAGCGTGGAGGATTAGACAAAGTGTGCACTGTAAAGGGGAAGTCTGTGGCATTAACAGGAAGGGAGAAAAAGTACTTTCTACCCATTTTTAGTTCAGCGGTAAAACTGAAATTTCTATGGAACTGCAGCTCGGCTTGTGACTGTGGTTTTCCCGGTCACACAAAAATGCTGAAATTCGACTTATACAGTGTTTGTGCTTATTAAACTTGATGAATTCTCTCCTCTTGACGGTAGAATAGTGTGTAAAGCAAAGCACAATACATTGCTATGTGTAGAAGCAAAGATATACGCGATTTCAGAATGTGTTCCTAGAACAGCTGCGAGCAACTTTTTTACTCAACGTTAACAACACATCTGAAGCTCAATATTTCTGGGCTGAAGCGTGGAGGATTAGACAAAGTGTGCACTGTAAAGGGGAAGTCTGTGGCATTAACAGGAAGGGAGAAAAAGTACTTTCTACCCATTTCTAGTTCAGCGGTAAAACTGAAATTTCTATGGAACTGCAGCTCGGCTTGTGACTGTGGTTTTCCCGGTCACACAAAAATGCTGAAATTCGACTTATACAGTGTTTGTGCTTATTAAACTTGATGAATTCTCTCCTCTTGACGGTAGAATAGTGTGTAAAGCAAAGCACAATACATTGCTATGTGTAGAAGCAAAGATATACGCGATATCAGAATGTGTTCCTAGAACAGCTGCGAGCAACTTTTTTACTCAACGTTAACAACACATCTGAAGCTTAATATTTCTGGGCTGAAGCGTGGAGGATTAGACAAAGTGTGCACTGTAAAGGGGAAGTCTGTGGCATTAACAGGAAGGGAGAAAAAGTACTTTCTACCCATTTCTAGTTCAGCGGTAAAACTGAAATTTCTATGGAACTGCAGCTCGGCTTGTGACTGTGGTTTTCCCGGTCACACAAAAATGCTGAAATTCGACTTATACAGTGTTTGTGCTTATTAAACTTGATGAATTCTCTCCTCTTGACGGTAGAATAGTGTGTAAAGCAAAGCACAATACATTGCTATGTGTAGAAGCAAAGATATACGCGATTTCAGAATGTGTTCCTAGAACAGCTGCGAGCAACTTTTTTACTCAACGTTAACAACACATCTGAAGCTTAATATTTCTGGGCTGAAGCGTGGAGGATTAGACAAAGTGTGCACTGTAAAGGGGAAGTCTGTGGCATTAACAGGAAGGGAGAAAAAGTACTTTCTACCCATTTCTAGTTCAGCGGTAAAACTGAAATTTCTATGGAACTGCAGCTCGGCTTGTGACTGTGGTTTTCCCGGTCACACAAAAATGCTGAAATTCGACTTATACAGTGTTTGTGCTTATTAAACTTGATGAATTCTCTCCTCTTGACGGTAGAATAGTGTGTAAAGCAAAGCACAATACATTGCTATGTGTAGAAGCAAAGATATACGCGATTTCAGAATGTGTTCCTAGAACAGCTGCGAGCAACTTTTTTACTCAACGTTAACAACACATCTGAAGCTCAATATTTCTGGGCTGAAGCGTGGAGGATTAGACAAAGTGTGCACTGTAAAGGGGAAGTCTGTGGCATTAACAGGAAGGGAGAAAAAGTACTTTCTACCCATTTTTAGTTCAGCGGTAAAACTGAAATTTCTATGGAACTGCAGCTCGGCTTGTGACTGTGGTTTTCCCGGTCACACAAAAATGCTGAAATTCGACTTATACAGTGTTTGTGCTTATTAAACTTGATGAATTCTCTCCTCTTGACGGTAGAATAGTGTGTAAAGCAAAGCACAATACATTGCTATGTGTAGAAGCAAAGATATACGCGATTTCAGAATGTGTTCCTAGAACAGCTGCGAGCAACTTTTTTACTCAACGTTAACAACACATCTGAAGCTCAATATTTCTGGGCTGAAGCGGGGAGGATTAGACAAAGTGTGCACTGTAAAGGGGAAGTCTGTGGCATTAACAGGAAGGGAGAAAAAGTACTTTCTACCCATTTTTAGTTCAGCGGTAAAACTGAAATTTCTATGGAACTGCAGCTCGGCTTGTGACTGTGGTTTTCCCGGTCACACAAAAATGCTGAAATTCGACTTATACAGTGTTTGTGCTTATTAAACTTGATGAATTCTCTCCTCTTGACGGTAGAATAGTGTGTAAAGCAAAGCACAATACATTGCTATGTGTAGAAGCAAAGATATACGCGATTTCAGAATGTGTTCCTAGAACAGCTGCGAGCAACTTTTTTACTCAACGTTAACAACACATCTGAAGCTCAATATTTCTGGGCTGAAGCGGGGAGGATTAGACAAAGTGTGCACTGTAAAGGGGAAGTCTGTGGCATTAACAGGAAGGGAGAAAAAGTACTTTCTACCCATTTCTAGTTCAGCGGTAAAACTGAAATTTCTATGGAACTGCAGCTCGGCTTGTGACTGTGGTTTTCCCGGTCACACAAAAATGCTGAAATTCGACTTATACAGTGTTTGTGCTTATTAAACTTGATGAATTCTCTCCTCTTGACGGTAGAATAGTGTGTAAAGCAAAGCACAATACATTGCTATGTGTAGAAGCAAAGATATACGCGATTTCAGAATGTGTTCCTAGAACAGCTGCGAGCAACTTTTTTACTCAACGTTAACAACACATCTGAAGCTCAATATTTCTGGGCTGAAGCGGGGAGGATTAGACAAAGTGTGCACTTTAAAGGGGAAGTCTGTGGCATTAACAGGAAGGGAGAAATAGTACTTTCTACCCATTTTTAGTTCAGCGGTAAAACTGAAATTTCTATGGAACTGCAGCTCGGCTTGTGACTGTGGTTTTCCCGGTCACACAAAAATGCTGAAATTCGACTTATACAGTGTTTGTGCTTATTAAACTTGATGAATTCTCTCCTCTTGACGGTAGAATAGTGTGTAAAGCAAAGCACAATACATTGCTATGTGTAGAAGCAAAGATATACGCGATTTCATAATGTGATCCTAGAACAGCTGCGAGCAACTTTTTTACTCAACGTTAACAACACATCTGAAGCTCAATATTTCTGGGCTGAAGCGGAGAGGATTAGACAAAGTGTGCACTGTAAAGGGGAAGTCTGTGGCATTAACAGGAAGGGAGAAATAGTACTTTCTACCCATTTTTAGTTCAGCGGTAAAACTGAAATTTCTATGGAACTGCAGCTCGGCTTGTGACTGTGGTTTTCCCGGTCACACAAAAATGCTGAAATTCGACTTATACAGTGTTTGTGCTTATTAAACTTGATGAATTCTCTCCTCTTGACGGTAGAATAGTGTGTAAAGCAAAGCACAATACATTGCTATGTGTAGAAGCAAAGATATACGCGATTTCAGAATGTGTTCCTAGAACAGCTGCGAGCAACTTTTTTACTCAACGTTAACAACACATCTGAAGCTCAATATTTCTGGGCTGAAGCGGGGAGGATTAGACAAAGTGTGCACTGTAAAGGGGAAGTCTGTGGCATTAACAGGAAGGGAGAAAAAGTACTTTCTACCCATTTCTAGTTCAGCGGTAAAACTGAAATTTCTATGGAACTGCAGCTCGGCTTGTGACTGTGGTTTTCCCGGTCACACAAAAATGCTGAAATTCGACTTATACAGTGTTTGTGCTTATTAAACTTGATGAATTCTCTCCTCTTGACGGTAGAATAGTGTGTAAAGCAAAGCACAATACATTGCTATGTGTAGAAGCAAAGATATACGCGATTTCAGAATGTGTTCCTAGAACAGCTGCGAGCAACTTTTTTACTCAACGTTAACAACACATCTGAAGCTTAATATTTCTGGGCTGAAGCGGGGAGGATTAGACAAAGTGTGCACTGTAAAGGGGAAGTCTGTGGCATTAACAGGAAGGGAGAAATAGTACTTTCTACCCATTTTTAGTTTAGCGGTAAAACTGAAATTTCTATGGAACTGCAGCTCGGCTTGTGACTGTGGTTTTCCCGGTCACACAAAAATGCTGAAATTCGACTTATACAGTGTTTGTGCTTATTAAACTTGATGAATTCTCTCCTCTTGACGGTAGAATAGTGTGTAAAGCAAAGCACAATACATTGCTATGTGTAGAAGCAAAGATATACGCGATTTCAGAATGTGTTCCTAGAACAGCTGCGAGCAACTTTTTTACTCAACGTTAACAACACATCTGAAGCTCAATATTTCTGGGCTGAAGCGGGGAGGATTAGACAAAGTGTGCACTGTAAAGGGGAAGTCTGTGGCATTAACAGGAAGGGAGAAAAAGTACTTTCTACCCATTTCTAGTTCAGCGGTAAAACTGAAATTTCTATGGAACTGCAGCTCGGCTTGTGACTGTGGTTTTCCCGGTCACACAAAAATGCTGAAATTCGACTTATACAGTGTTTGTGCTTATTAAACTTGATGAATTCTCTCCTCTTGACGGTAGAATAGTGTGTAAAGCAAAGCACAATACATTGCTATGTGTAGAAGCAAAGATATACGCGATTTCAGAATGTGTTCCTAGAACAGCTGCGAGCAACTTTTTTACTCAACGTTAACAACACATCTGAAGCTCAATATTTCTGGGCTGAAGCGGGGAGGATTAGACAAAGTGTGCACTTTAAAGGGGAAGTCTGTGGCATTAACAGGAAGGGAGAAATAGTACTTTCTACCCATTTTTAGTTCAGCGGTAAAACTGAAATTTCTATGGAACTGCAGCTCGGCTTGTGACTGTGGTTTTCCCGGTCACACAAAAATGCTGAAATTCGACTTATACAGTGTTTGTGCTTATTAAACTTGATGAATTCTCTCCTCTTGACGGTAGAATAGTGTGTAAAGCAAAGCACAATACATTGCTATGTGTAGAAGCAAAGATATACGCGATTTCATAATGTGATCCTAGAACAGCTGCGAGCAACTTTTTTACTCAACGTTAACAACACATCTGAAGCTCAATATTTCTGGGCTGAAGCGGAGAGGATTAGACAAAGTGTGCACTGTAAAGGGGAAGTCTGTGGCATTAACAGGAAGGGAGAAATAGTACTTTCTACCCATTTTTAGTTCAGCGGTAAAACTGAAATTTCTATGGAACTGCAGCTCGGCTTGTGACTGTGGTTTTCCCGGTCACACAAAAATGCTGAAATTCGACTTATACAGTGTTTGTGCTTATTAAACTTGATGAATTCTCTCCTCTTGACGGTAGAATAGTGTGTAAAGCAAAGCACAATACATTGCTATGTGTAGAAGCAAAGATATACGCGATTTCAGAATGTGTTCCTAGAACAGCTGCGAGCAACTTTTTTACTCAACGTTAACAACACATCTGAAGCTCAATATTTCTGGGCTGAAGCGGGGAGGATTAGACAAAGTGTGCACTGTAAAGGGGAAGTCTGTGGCATTAACAGGAAGGGAGAAAAAGTACTTTCTACCCATTTCTAGTTCAGCGGTAAAACTGAAATTTCTATGGAACTGCAGCTCGGCTTGTGACTGTGGTTTTCCCGGTCACACAAAAATGCTGAAATTCGACTTATACAGTGTTTGTGCTTATTAAACTTGATGAATTCTCTCCTCTTGACGGTAGAATAGTGTGTAAAGCAAAGCACAATACATTGCTATGTGTAGAAGCAAAGATATACGCGATTTCAGAATGTGTTCCTAGAACAGCTGCGAGCAACTTTTTTACTCAACGTTAACAACACATCTGAAGCTTAATATTTCTGGGCTGAAGCGGGGAGGATTAGACAAAGTGTGCACTGTAAAGGGGAAGTCTGTGGCATTAACAGGAAGGGAGAAATAGTACTTTCTACCCATTTTTAGTTTAGCGGTAAAACTGAAATTTCTATGGAACTGCAGCTCGGCTTGTGACTGTGGTTTTCCCGGTCACACAAAAATGCTGAAATTCGACTTATACAGTGTTTGTGCTTATTAAACTTGATGAATTCTCTCCTCTTGACGGTAGAATAGTGTGTAAAGCAAAGCACAATACATTGCTATGTGTAGAAGCAAAGATATACGCGATTTCAGAATGTGTTCCTAGAACAGCTGCGAGCAACTTTTTTACTCAACGTTAACAACACATCTGAAGCTCAATATTTCTGGGCTGAAGCGGGGAGGATTAGACAAAGTGTGCACTTTAAAGGGGAAGTCTGTGGCATTAACAGGAAGGGAGAAATAGTACTTTCTACCCATTTTTAGTTCAGCGGTAAAACTGAAATTTCTATGGAACTGCAGCTCGGCTTGTGACTGTGGTTTTCCCGGTCACACAAAAATGCTGAAATTCGACTTATACAGTGTTTGTGCTTATTAAACTTGATGAATTCTCTCCTCTTGACGGTAGAATAGTGTGTAAAGCAAAGCACAATACATTGCTATGTGTAGAAGCAAAGATATACGCGATTTCATAATGTGATCCTAGAACAGCTGCGAGCAACTTTTTTACTCAACGTTAACAACACATCTGAAGCTCAATATTTCTGGGCTGAAGCGGAGAGGATTAGACAAAGTGTGCACTGTAAAGGGGAAGTCTGTGGCATTAACAGGAAGGGAGAAATAGTACTTTCTACCCATTTTTAGTTCAGCGGTAAAACTGAAATTTCTATGGAACTGCAGCTCGGCTTGTGACTGTGGTTTTCCCGGTCACACAAAAATGCTGAAATTCGACTTATACAGTGTTTGTGCTTATTAAACTTGATGAATTCTCTCCTCTTGACGGTAGAATAGTGTGTAAAGCAAAGCACAATACATTGCTATGTGTAGAAGCAAAGATATACGCGATTTCAGAATGTGTTCCTAGAACAGCTGCGAGCAACTTTTTTACTCAACGTTAACAACACATCTGAAGCTCAATATTTCTGGGCTGAAGCGGGGAGGATTAGACAAAGTGTGCACTGTAAAGGGGAAGTCTGTGGCATTAACAGGAAGGGAGAAAAAGTACTTTCTACCCATTTCTAGTTCAGCGGTAAAACTGAAATTTCTATGGAACTGCAGCTCGGCTTGTGACTGTGGTTTTCCCGGTCACACAAAAATGCTGAAATTCGACTTATACAGTGTTTGTGCTTATTAAACTTGATGAATTCTCTCCTCTTGACGGTAGAATAGTGTGTAAAGCAAAGCACAATACATTGCTATGTGTAGAAGCAAAGATATACGCGATTTCAGAATGTGTTCCTAGAACAGCTGCGAGCAACTTTTTTACTCAACGTTAACAACACATCTGAAGCTCAATATTTCTGGGCTGAAGCGGGGAGGATTAGACAAAGTGTGCACTGTAAAGGGGAAGTCTGTGGCATTAACAGGAAGGGTGAAAAAGTACTTTCTACCCATTTTTAGTTCAGCGGTAAAACTGAAATTTCTATGGAACTGCAGCTCGGCTTGTGACTGTGGTTTTCCCGGTCACACAAAAATGCTGAAATTCGACTTATACAGTGTTTGTGCTTATTAAACTTGATGAATTCTCTCCTCTTGACGGTAGAATAGTGTGTAAAGCAAAGCACAATACATTGCTATGTGTAGAAGCAAAGATATACGCGATTTCAGAATGTGTTCCTAGAACAGCTGCGAGCAACTTTTTTACTCAACGTTAACAACACATCTGAAGCTCAATATTTCTGGGCTGAAGCGGGGAGGATTAGACAAAGTGTGCACTGTAAAGGGGAAGTCTGTGGCATTAACAGGAAGGGAGAAAAAGTACTTTCTACCCATTTTTAGTTCAGCGGTAAAACTGAAATTTCTATGGAACTGCAGCTCGGCTTGTGACTGTGGTTTTCCCGGTCACACAAAAATGCTGAAATTCGACTTATACAGTGTTTGTGCTTATTAAACTTGATGAATTCTCTCCTCTTGACGGTAGAATAGTGTGTAAAGCAAAGCACAATACATTGCTATGTGTAGAAGCAAAGATATACGCGATTTCAGAATGTGTTCCTAGAACAGCTGCGAGCAACTTTTTTACTCAACGTTAACAACACATCTGAAGCTCAATATTTCTGGGCTGAAGCGGGGAGGATTAGACAAAGTGTGCACTGTAAAGGGGAAGTCTGTGGCATTAACAGGAAGGGAGAAAAAGTACTTTCTAACCATTTTTAGTTCAGCGGTAAAACTGAAATTTCTATGGAACTGCAGCTCGGCTTGTGACTGTGGTTTTCCCGGTCACACAAAAATGCTGAAATTCGACTTATACAGTGTTTGTGCTTATTAAACTTGATGAATTCTCTCCTCTTGACGGTAGAATAGTGTGTAAAGCAAAGCACAATACATTGCTATGTGTAGAAGCAAAGATATACGCGATTTCAGAATGTGTTCCTAGAACAGCTGCGAGCAACTTTTTTACTCAACGTTAACAACACATCTGAAGCTCAATATTTCTGGGCTGAAGCGGGGAGGATTAGACAAAGTGTGCACTGTAAAGGGGAAGTCTGTGGCATTAACAGGAAGGGAGAAAAAGTACTTTCTAACCATTTTTAGTTCAGCGGTAAAACTGAAATTTCTATGGAACTGCAGCTCGGCTTGTGACTGTGGTTTTCCCGGTCACACAAAAATGCTGAAATTCGACTTATACAGTGTTTGTGCTTATTAAACTTGATGAATTCTCTCCTCTTGACGGTAGAATAGTGTGTAAAGCAAAGCACAATACATTGCTATGTGTAGAAGCAAAGATATACGCGATTTCAGAATGTGTTCCTAGAACAGCTGCGAGCAACTTTTTTACTCAACGTTAACAACACATCTGAAGCTCAATATTTCTGGGCTGAAGCGGGGAGGATTAGACAAAGTGTGCACTGTAAAGGGGAAGTCTGTGGCATTAACAGGAAGGGAGAAAAAGTACTTTCTACCCATTTTTAGTTCAGCATTAAAACTGAAATTTCTATGGAACTGCAGCTCGGCTTGTGACTGTGGTTTTCCCGGTCACACAAAAATGCTGAAATTCGACTTATACAGTGTTTGTGCTTATTAAACTTGATGAATTCTCTCCTCTTGACGGTAGAATAGTGTGTAAAGCAAAGCACAATACATTGCTATGTGTAGAAGCAAAGATATACGCGATTTCAGAATGTGTTCCTAGAACAGCTGCGAGCAACTTTTTTACTCAACGTTAACAACACATCTGAAGCTCAATATTTCTGGGCTGAAGCGTGGAGGATTAGACAAAGTGTGCACTGTAAAGGGGAAGTCTGTGGCATTAACAGGAAGGGAGAAAAAGTACTTTCTACCCATTTTTAGTTCAGCGGTAAAACTGAAATTTCTATGGAACTGCAGCTCGGCTTGTGACTGTGGTTTTCCCGGTCACACAAAAATGCTGAAATTCGACTTATACAGTGTTTGTGCTTATTAAACTTGATGAATTCTCTCCTCTTGACGGTAGAATAGTGTGTAAAGCAAAGCACAATACATTGCTATGTGTAGAAGCAAAGATATACGCGATTTCAGAATGTGTTCCTAGAACAGCTGCGAGCAACTTTTTTACTCAACGTTAACAACACATCTGAAGCTCAATATTTCTGGGCTGAAGCGGGGAGGATTAGACAAAGTGTGCACTGTAAAGGGGAAGTCTGTGGCATTAACAGGAAGGGAGAAAAAGTACTTTCTAACCATTTTTAGTTCAGCGGTAAAACTGAAATTTCTATGGAACTGCAGCTCGGCTTGTGACTGTGGTTTTCCCGGTCACACAAAAATGCTGAAATTCGACTTATACAGTGTTTGTGCTTATTAAACTTGATGAATTCTCTCCTCTTGACGGTAGAATAGTGTGTAAAGCAAAGCACAATACATTGCTATGTGTAGAAGCAAAGATATACGCGATTTCAGAATGTGTTCCTAGAACAGCTGCGAGCAACTTTTTTACTCAACGTTAACAACACATCTGAAGCTCAATATTTCTGGGCTGAAGCGGGGAGGATTAGACAAAGTGTGCACTGTAAAGGGGAAGTCTGTGGCATTAACAGGAAGGGAGAAAAAGTACTTTCTACCCATTTCTAGTTCAGCGGTAAAACTGAAATTTCTATGGAACTGCAGCTCGGCTTGTGACTGTGGTTTTCCCGGTCACACAAAAATGCTGAAATTCGACTTATACAGTGTTTGTGCTTATTAAACTTGATGAATTCTCTCCTCTTGACGGTAGAATAGTGTGTAAAGCAAAGCACAATACATTGCTATGTGTAGAAGCAAAGATATACGCGATTTCAGAATGTGTTCCTAGAACAGCTGCGAGCAACTTTTTTACTCAACGTTAACAACACATCTGAAGCTTAATATTTCTGGGCTGAAGCGGGGAGGATTAGACAAAGTGTGCACTGTAAAGGGGAAGTCTGTGGCATTAACAGGAAGGGAGAAAAAGTACTTTCTACCCATTTCTAGTTCAGCAGTAAAACTGAAATTTCTATGGAACTGCAGCTCGGCTTGTGACTGTGGTTTTCCCGGTCACACAAAAATGCTGAAATTCGACTTATACAGTGTTTGTGCTTATTAAACTTGATGAATTCTCTCCTCTTGACGGTAGAATAGTGTGTAAAGCAAAGCACAATACATTGCTATGTGTAGAAGCAAAGATATACGCGATTTCAGAATGTGTTCCTAGAACAGCTGCGAGCAACTTTTTTACTCAACGTTAACAACACATCTGAAGCTCAATATTTCTGGGCTGAAGCGGGGAGGATTAGACAAAGTGTGCACTTTAAAGGGGAAGTCTGTGGCATTAACAGGAAGGGAGAAATAGTACTTTCTACCCATTTTTAGTTCAGCGGTAAAACTGAAATTTCTATGGAACTGCAGCTCGGCTTGTGACTGTGGTTTTCCCGGTCACACAAAAATGCTGAAATTCGACTTATACAGTGTTTGTGCTTATTAAACTTGATGAATTCTCTCCTCTTGACGGTAGAATAGTGTGTAAAGCAAAGCACAATACATTGCTATGTGTAGAAGCAAAGATATACGCGATTTCAGAATGTGTTCCTAGAACAGCTGCGAGCAACTTTTTTACTCAACGTTAACAACACATCTGAAGCTCAATATTTCTGGGCTGAAGCGGGGAGGATTAGACAAAGTGTGCACTGTAAAGGGGAAGTCTGTGGCATTAACAGGAAGGGAGAAAAAGTACTTTCTACCCATTTCTAGTTCAGCGGTAAAACTGAAATTTCTATGGAACTGCAGCTCGGCTTGTGACTGTGGTTTTCCCGGTCACACAAAAATGCTGAAATTCGACTTATACAGTGTTTGTGCTTATTAAACTTGATGAATTCTCTCCTCTTGACGGTAGAATAGTGTGTAAAGCAAAGCACAATACATTGCTATGTGTAGAAGCAAAGATATACGCGATTTCAGAATGTGTTCCTAGAACAGCTGCGAGCAACTTTTTTACTCAACGTTAACAACACATCTGAAGCTCAATATTTCTGGGCTGAAGCGGGGAGGATTAGACAAAGTGTGCACTGTAAAGGGGAAGTCTGTGGCATTAACAGGAAGGGAGAAATAGTACTTTCTACCCATTTTTAGTTCAGCGGTAAAACTGAAATTTCTATGGAACTGCAGCTCGGCTTGTGACTGTGGTTTTCCCGGTCACACAAAAATGCTGAAATTCGACTTATACAGTGTTTGTGCTTATTAAACTTGATGAATTCTCTCCTCTTGACGGTAGAATAGTGTGTAAAGCAAAGCACAATACATTGCTATGTGTAGAAGCAAAGATATACGCGATTTCAGAATGTGTTCCTAGAACAGCTGCGAGCAACTTTTTTACTCAACGTTAACAACACATCTGAAGCTCAATATTTCTGGGCTGAAGCGGGGAGGATTAGACAAAGTGTGCACTGTAAAGGGGAAGTCTGTGGCATTAACAGGAAGGGAGAAAAAGTACTTTCTAACCATTTTTAGTTCAGCGGTAAAACTGAAATTTCTATGGAACTGCAGCTCGGCTTGTGACTGTGGTTTTCCCGGTCACACAAAAATGCTGAAATTCGACTTATACAGTGTTTGTGCTTATTAAACTTGATGAATTCTCTCCTCTTGACGGTAGAATAGTGTGTAAAGCAAAGCACAATACATTGCTATGTGTAGAAGCAAAGATATACGCGATTTCAGAATGTGTTCCTAGAACAGCTGCGAGCAACTTTTTTACTCAACGTTAACAACACATCTGAAGCTCAATATTTCTGGGCTGAAGCGGGGAGGATTAGACAAAGTGTGCACTGTAAAGGGGAAGTCTGTGGCATTAACAGGAAGGGAGAAAAAGTACTTTCTAACCATTTTTAGTTCAGCGGTAAAACTGAAATTTCTATGGAACTGCAGCTCGGCTTGTGACTGTGGTTTTCCCGGTCACACAAAAATGCTGAAATTCGACTTATACAGTGTTTGTGCTTATTAAACTTGATGAATTCTCTCCTCTTGACGGTAGAATAGTGTGTAAAGCAAAGCACAATACATTGCTATGTGTAGAAGCAAAGATATACGCGATTTCAGAATGTGTTCCTAGAACAGCTGCGAGCAACTTTTTTACTCAACGTTAACAATACATCTGAAGCTCAATATTTCTGGGCTGAAGCGGGGAGGATTAGACAAAGTGTGCACTGTAAAGGGGAAGTCTGTGGCATTAACAGGAAGGGAGAAAAAGTACTTTCTAACCATTTTTAGTTCAGCGGTAAAACTGAAATTTCTATGGAACTGCAGCTCGGCTTGTGACTGTGGTTTTCCCGGTCACACAAAAATGCTGAAATTCGACTTATACAGTGTTTGTGCTTATTAAACTTGATGAATTCTCTCCTCTTGACGGTACAATAGTGTGTAAAGCAAAGCACAATACATTGCTATGTGTAGAAGCAAAGATATACGCGATTTCAGAATGTGTTCCTAGAACAGCTGCGAGCAACTTTTTTACTCAACGTTAACAACACATCTGAAGCTCAATATTTCTGGGCTGAAGCGGGGAGGATTAGACAAAGTGTGCACTGTAAAGGGGAAGTCTGTGGCATTAACAGGAAGGGAGAAAAAGTACTTTCTAACCATTTTTAGTTCAGCGGTAAAACTGAAATTTCTATGGAACTGCAGCTCGGCTTGTGACTGTGGTTTTCCCGGTCACACAAAAATGCTGAAATTCGACTTATACAGTGTTTGTGCTTATTAAACTTGATGAATTATCTCCTCTTGACGGTAGAATAGTGTGTAAAGCAAAGCACAATACATTGCTATGTGTAGAAGCAAAGATATACGCGATTTCAGAATGTGTTCCTAGAACAGCTGCGAGCAACTTTTTTACTCAACGTTAACAACACATCTGAAGCTCAATATTTCTGGGCTGAAGCGGGGAGGATTAGACAAAGTGTGCACTGTAAAGGGGAAGTCTGTGGCATTAACAGGAAGGGAGAAAAAGTACTTTCTACCCATTTTTAGTTCAGCATTAAAACTGAAATTTCTATGGAACTGCAGCTCGGCTTGTGACTGTGGTTTTCCCGGTCACACAAAAATGCTGAAATTCGGCTTATACAGTGTTTGTGCTTATTAAACTTGATGAATTCTCTCCTCTTGACGGTAGAATAGTGTGTAAAGCAAAGCACAATACATTGCTATGTGTAGAAGCAAAGATATACGCGATTTCAGAATGTGTTCCTAGAACAGCTGCGAGCAACTTTTTTACTCAACGTTAACAACACATCTGAAGCTCAATATTTCTGGGCTGAAGCGGGGAGGATTAGACAAAGGGTGCACTGTAAAGGGGAAGTCTGTGGCATTAACAGGAAGGGAGAAAAAGTACTTTCTACCCATTTTTAGTTCAGCGGTAAAACTAAAATTTCTATGGAACTGCAGCTCGGCTTGTGACTGTGGTTTTCCCGGTCACACAAAAATGCTGAAATTCGACTTATACAGTGTTTGTGCTTATTAAACTTGATGAATTCTCTCCTCTTGACGGTAGAATAGTGTGTAAAGCAAAGCACAATACATTGCTATGTGTAGAAGCAAAGATATACGCGATTTCAGAATGTGTTCCTAGAACAGCTGCGAGCAACTTTTTTACTCAACGTTAACAACACATCTGAAGCTCAATATTTCTGGGCTGAAGCGGGGAGGATTAGACAAAGTGTGCACTTTAAAGGGGAAGTCTGTGGCATTAACAGGAAGGGAGAAATAGTACTTTCTACCCATTTTTAGTTCAGCGGTAAAACTGAAATTTCTATGGAACTGCAGCTCGGCTTGTGACTGTGGTTTTCCCGGTCACACAAAAATGCTGAAATTCGACTTATACAGTGTTTGTGCTTATTAAACTTGATGAATTCTCTCCTCTTGACGGTAGAATAGTGTGTAAAGCAAAGCACAATACATTGCTATGTGTAGAAGCAAAGATATACGCGATTTCATAATGTGATCCTAGAACAGCTGCGAGCAACTTTTTTACTCAACGTTAACAACACATCTGAAGCTCAATATTTCTGGGCTGAAGCGGAGAGGATTAGACAAAGTGTGCACTGTAAAGGGGAAGTCTGTGGCATTAACAGGAAGGGAGAAATAGTACTTTCTACCCATTTTTAGTTCAGCGGTAAAACTGAAATTTCTATGGAACTGCAGCTCGGCTTGTGACTGTGGTTTTCCCGGTCACACAAAAATGCTGAAATTCGACTTATACAGTGTTTGTGCTTATTAAACTTGATGAATTCTCTCCTCTTGACGGTAGAATAGTGTGTAAAGCAAAGCACAATACATTGCTATGTGTAGAAGCAAAGATATACGCGATTTCAGAATGTGTTCCTAGAACAGCTGCGAGCAACTTTTTTACTCAACGTTAACAACACATCTGAAGCTCAATATTTCTGGGCTGAAGCGGGGAGGATTAGACAAAGTGTGCACTGTAAAGGGGAAGTCTGTGGCATTAACAGGAAGGGAGAAAAAGTACTTTCTACCCATTTCTAGTTCAGCGGTAAAACTGAAATTTCTATGGAACTGCAGCTCGGCTTGTGACTGTGGTTTTCCCGGTCACACAAAAATGCTGAAATTCGACTTATACAGTGTTTGTGCTTATTAAACTTGATGAATTCTCTCCTCTTGACGGTAGAATAGTGTGTAAAGCAAAGCACAATACATTGCTATGTGTAGAAGCAAAGATATACGCGATTTCAGAATGTGTTCCTAGAACAGCTGCGAGCAACTTTTTTACTCAACGTTAACAACACATCTGAAGCTCAATATTTCTGGGCTGAAGCGGGGAGGATTAGACAAAGTGTGCACTGTAAAGGGGAAGTCTGTGGCATTAACAGGAAGGGAGAAATAGTACTTTCTACCCATTTTTAGTTCAGCGGTAAAACTGAAATTTCTATGGAACTGCAGCTCGGCTTGTGACTGTGGTTTTCCCGGTCACACAAAAATGCTGAAATTCGACTTATACAGTGTTTGTGCTTATTAAACTTGATGAATTCTCTCCTCTTGACGGTAGAATAGTGTGTAAAGCAAAGCACAATACATTGCTATGTGTAGAAGCAAAGATATACGCGATTTCAGAATGTGTTCCTAGAACAGCTGCGAGCAACTTTTTTACTCAACGTTAACAACACATCTGAAGCTCAATATTTCTGGGCTGAAGCGGGGAGGATTAGACAAAGTGTGCACTGTAAAGGGGAAGTCTGTGGCATTAACAGGAAGGGAGAATAAGTACTTTCTAACCATTTTTAGTTCAGCGGTAAAACTGAAATTTCTATGGAACTGCAGCTCGGCTTGTGACTGTGGTTTTCCCGGTCACACAAAAATGCTGAAATTCGACTTATACAGTGTTTGTGCTTATTAAACTTGATGAATTCTCTCCTCTTGACGGTAGAATAGTGTGTAAAGCAAAGCACAATACATTGCTATGTGTAGAAGCAAAGATATACGCGATTTCAGAATGTGTTCCTAGAACAGCTGCGAGCAACTTTTTTACTCAACGTTAACAACACATCTGAAGCTCAATATTTCTGGGCTGAAGCGGGGAGGATTAGACAAAGTGTGCACTGTAAAGGGGAAGTCTGTGGCATTAACAGGAAGGGAGAAAAAGTACTTTCTACCCATTTTTAGTTCAGCGGTAAAACTGAAATTTCTATGGAACTGCAGCTCGGCTTGTGACTGTGGTTTTCCCGGTCACACAAAAATGCTGAAATTCGACTTATACAGTGTTTGTGCTTATTAAACTTGATGAATTCTCTCCTCTTGACGGTAGAATAGTGTGTAAAGCAAAGCACAATACATTGCTATGTGTAGAAGCAAAGATATACGCGATTTCAGAATGTGTTCCTAGAACAGCTGCGAGCAACTTTTTTACTCAACGTTAACAATACATCTGAAGCTCAATATTTCTGGGCTGAAGCGGGGAGGATTAGACAAAGTGTGCACTGTAAAGGGGAAGTCTGTGGCATTAACAGGAAGGGAGAAAAAGTACTTTCTAACCATTTTTAGTTCAGCGGTAAAACTGAAATTTCTATGGAACTGCAGCTCGGCTTGTGACTGTGGTTTTCCCGGTCACACAAAAATGCTGAAATTCGACTTATACAGTGTTTGTGCTTATTAAACTTGATGAATTCTCTCCTCTTGACGGTAGAATAGTGTGTAAAGCAAAGCACAATACATTGCTATGTGTAGAAGCAAAGATATACGCGATTTCAGAATGTGTTCCTAGAACAGCTGCGAGCAACTTTTTTACTCAACGTTAACAACACATCTGAAGCTCAATATTTCTGGGCTGAAGCGGGGAGGATTAGACAAAGTGTGCACTGTAAAGGGGAAGTCTGTGGCATTAACAGGAAGGGAGAAAAAGTACTTTCTAACCATTTTTAGTTCAGCGGTAAAACTGAAATTTCTATGGAACTGCAGCTCGGCTTGTGACTGTGGTTTTCCCGGTCACACAAAAATGCTGAAATTCGACTTATACAGTGTTTGTGCTTATTAAACTTGATGAATTCTCTCCTCTTGACGGTAGAATAGTGTGTAAAGCAAAGCACAATACATTGCTATGTGTAGAAGCAAAGATATACGCGATTTCAGAATGTGTTCCTAGAACAGCTGCGAGCAACTTTTTTACTCAACGTTAACAACACATCTGAAGCTCAATATTTCTGGGCTGAAGCGGGGAGGATTAGACAAAGTGTGCACTGTAAAGGGGAAGTCTGTGGCATTAACAGGAAGGGAGAAAAAGTACTTTCTACCCATTTTTAGTTCAGCATTAAAACTGAAATTTCTATGGAACTGCAGCTCGGCTTGTGACTGTGGTTTTCCCGGTCACACAAAAATGCTGAAATTCGGCTTATACAGTGTTTGTGCTTATTAAACTTGATGAATTCTCTCCTCTTGACGGTAGAATAGTGTGTAAAGCAAAGCACAATACATTGCTATGTGTAGAAGCAAAGATATACGCGATTTCAGAATGTGTTCCTAGAACAGCTGCGAGCAACTTTTTTACTCAACGTTAACAACACATCTGAAGCTCAATATTTCTGGGCTGAAGCGGGGAGGATTAGACAAAGGGTGCACTGTAAAGGGGAAGTCTGTGGCATTAACAGGAAGGGAGAAAAAGTACTTTCTACCCATTTTTAGTTCAGCGGTAAAACTGAAATTTCTATGGAACTGCAGCTCGGCTTGTGACTGTGGTTTTCCCGGTCACACAAAAATGCTGAAATTCGACTTATACAGTGTTTGTGCTTATTAAACTTGATGAATTCTCTCCTCTTGACGGTAGAATAGTGTGTAAAGCAAAGCACAATACATTGCTATGTGTAGAAGCAAAGATATACGCGATTTCAGAATGTGTTCCTAGAACAGCTGCGAGCAACTTTTTTACTCAACGTTAACAACACATCTGAAGCTCAATATTTCTGGGCTGAAGCGGGGAGGATTAGACAAAGTGTGCACTTTAAAGGGGAAGTCTGTGGCATTAACAGGAAGGGAGAAATAGTACTTTCTACCCATTTTTAGTTCAGCGGTAAAACTGAAATTTCTATGGAACTGCAGCTCGGCTTGTGACTGTGGTTTTCCCGGTCACACAAAAATGCTGAAATTCGACTTATACAGTGTTTGTGCTTATTAAACTTGATGAATTCTCTCCTCTTGACGGTAGAATAGTGTGTAAAGCAAAGCACAATACATTGCTATGTGTAGAAGCAAAGATATACGCGATTTCATAATGTGATCCTAGAACAGCTGCGAGCAACTTTTTACTCAACGTTAACAACACATCTGAAGCTCAATATTTCTGGGCTGAAGCGGAGAGGATTAGACAAAGTGTGCACTGTAAAGGGGAAGTCTGTGGCATTAACAGGAAGGGAGAAATAGTACTTTCTACCCATTTTTAGTTCAGCGGTAAAACTGAAATTTCTATGGAACTGCAGCTCGGCTTGTGACTGTGGTTTTCCCGGTCACACAAAAATGCTGAAATTCGACTTATACAGTGTTTGTGCTTATTAAACTTGATGAATTCTCTCCTCTTGACGGTAGAATAGTGTGTAAAGCAAAGCACAATACATTGCTATGTGTAGAAGCAAAGATATACGCGATTTCAGAATGTGTTCCTAGAACAGCTGCGAGCAACTTTTTTACTCAACGTTAACAACACATCTGAAGCTCAATATTTCTGGGCTGAAGCGGGGAGGATTAGACAAAGTGTGCACTGTAAAGGGGAAGTCTGTGGCATTAACAGGAAGGGAGAAAAAGTACTTTCTACCCATTTCTAGTTCAGCGGTAAAACTGAAATTTCTATGGAACTGCAGCTCGGCTTGTGACTGTGGTTTTCCCGGTCACACAAAAATGCTGAAATTCGACTTATACAGTGTTTGTGCTTATTAAACTTGATGAATTCTCTCCTCTTGACGGTAGAATAGTGTGTAAAGCAAAGCACAATACATTGCTATGTGTAGAAGCAAAGATATACGCGATTTCAGAATGTGTTCCTAGAACAGCTGCGAGCAACTTTTTTACTCAACGTTAACAACACATCTGAAGCTCAATATTTCTGGGCTGAAGCGGGGAGGATTAGACAAAGTGTGCACTGTAAAGGGGAAGTCTGTGGCATTAACAGGAAGGGAGAAATAGTACTTTCTACCCATTTTTAGTTCAGCGGTAAAACTGAAATTTCTATGGAACTGCAGCTCGGCTTGTGACTGTGGTTTTCCCGGTCACACAAAAATGCTGAAATTCGACTTATACAGTGTTTGTGCTTATTAAACTTGATGAATTCTCTCCTCTTGACGGTAGAATAGTGTGTAAAGCAAAGCACAATACATTGCTATGTGTAGAAGCAAAGATATACGCGATTTCAGAATGTGTTCCTAGAACAGCTGCGAGCAACTTTTTTACTCAACGTTAACAACACATCTGAAGCTCAATATTTCTGGGCTGAAGCGGGGAGGATTAGACAAAGGGTGCACTGTAAAGGGGAAGTCTGTGGCATTAACAGGAAGGGAGAAAAAGTACTTTCTACCCATTTTTAGTTCAGCGGTAAAACTGAAATTTCTATGGAACTGCAGCTCGGCTTGTGACTGTGGTTTTCCCGGTCACACAAAAATGCTGAAATTCGACTTATACAGTGTTTGTGCTTATTAAACTTGATGAATTCTCTCCTCTTGACGGTAGAATAGTGTGTAAAGCAAAGCACAATACATTGCTATGTGTAGAAGCAAAGATATACGCGATTTCAGAATGTGTTCCTAGAACAGCTGCGAGCAACTTTTTTACTCAACGTTAACAACACATCTGAAGCTCAATATTTCTGGGCTGAAGCGGGGAGGATTAGACAAAGTGTGCACTTTAAAGGGGAAGTCTGTGGCATTAACAGGAAGGGAGAAATAGTACTTTCTACCCATTTTTAGTTCAGCGGTAAAACTGAAATTTCTATGGAACTGCAGCTCGGCTTGTGACTGTGGTTTTCCCGGTCACACAAAAATGCTGAAATTCGACTTATACAGTGTTTGTGCTTATTAAACTTGATGAATTCTCTCCTCTTGACGGTAGAATAGTGTGTAAAGCAAAGCACAATACATTGCTATGTGTAGAAGCAAAGATATACGCGATTTCATAATGTGATCCTAGAACAGCTGCGAGCAACTTTTTACTCAACGTTAACAACACATCTGAAGCTCAATATTTCTGGGCTGAAGCGGAGAGGATTAGACAAAGTGTGCACTGTAAAGGGGAAGTCTGTGGCATTAACAGGAAGGGAGAAATAGTACTTTCTACCCATTTTTAGTTCAGCGGTAAAACTGAAATTTCTATGGAACTGCAGCTCGGCTTGTGACTGTGGTTTTCCCGGTCACACAAAAATGCTGAAATTCGACTTATACAGTGTTTGTGCTTATTAAACTTGATGAATTCTCTCCTCTTGACGGTAGAATAGTGTGTAAAGCAAAGCACAATACATTGCTATGTGTAGAAGCAAAGATATACGCGATTTCAGAATGTGTTCCTAGAACAGCTGCGAGCAACTTTTTTACTCAACGTTAACAACACATCTGAAGCTCAATATTTCTGGGCTGAAGCGGGGAGGATTAGACAAAGTGTGCACTGTAAAGGGGAAGTCTGTGGCATTAACAGGAAGGGAGAAAAAGTACTTTCTACCCATTTCTAGTTCAGCGGTAAAACTGAAATTTCTATGGAACTGCAGCTCGGCTTGTGACTGTGGTTTTCCCGGTCACACAAAAATGCTGAAATTCGACTTATACAGTGTTTGTGCTTATTAAACTTGATGAATTCTCTCCTCTTGACGGTAGAATAGTGTGTAAAGCAAAGCACAATACATTGCTATGTGTAGAAGCAAAGATATACGCGATTTCAGAATGTGTTCCTAGAACAGCTGCGAGCAACTTTTTTACTCAACGTTAACAACACATCTGAAGCTCAATATTTCTGGGCTGAAGCGGGGAGGATTAGACAAAGTGTGCACTGTAAAGGGGAAGTCTGTGGCATTAACAGGAAGGGAGAAATAGTACTTTCTACCCATTTTTAGTTCAGCGGTAAAACTGAAATTTCTATGGAACTGCAGCTCGGCTTGTGACTGTGGTTTTCCCGGTCACACAAAAATGCTGAAATTCGACTTATACAGTGTTTGTGCTTATTAAACTTGATGAATTCTCTCCTCTTGACGGTAGAATAGTGTGTAAAGCAAAGCACAATACATTGCTATGTGTAGAAGCAAAGATATACGCGATTTCAGAATGTGTTCCTAGAACAGCTGCGAGCAACTTTTTTACTCAACGTTAACAACACATCTGAAGCTCAATATTTCTGGGCTGAAGCGGGGAGGATTAGACAAAGTGTGCACTGTAAAGGGGAAGTCTGTGGCATTAACAGGAAGGGAGAATAAGTACTTTCTAACCATTTTTAGTTCAGCGGTAAAACTGAAATTTCTATGGAACTGCAGCTCGGCTTGTGACTGTGGTTTTCCCGGTCACACAAAAATGCTGAAATTCGACTTATACAGTGTTTGTGCTTATTAAACTTGATGAATTCTCTCCTCTTGACGGTAGAATAGTGTGTAAAGCAAAGCACAATACATTGCTATGTGTAGAAGCAAAGATATACGCGATTTCATAATGTGATCCTAGAACAGCTGCGAGCAACTTTTTTACTCAACGTTAACAACACATCTGAAGCTCAATATTTCTGGGCTGAAGCGGAGAGGATTAGACAAAGTGTGCACTGTAAAGGGGAAGTCTGTGGCATTAACAGGAAGGGAGAAATAGTACTTTCTACCCATTTTTAGTTCAGCGGTAAAACTGAAATTTCTATGGAACTGCAGCTCGGCTTGTGACTGTGGTTTTCCCGGTCACACAAAAATGCTGAAATTCGACTTATACAGTGTTTGTGCTTATTAAACTTGATGAATTCTCTCCTCTTGACGGTAGAATAGTGTGTAAAGCAAAGCACAATACATTGCTATGTGTAGAAGCAAAGATATACGCGATTTCAGAATGTGTTCCTAGAACAGCTGCGAGCAACTTTTTTACTCAACGTTAACAACACATCTGAAGCTCAATATTTCTGGGCTGAAGCGGGGAGGATTAGACAAAGTGTGCACTGTAAAGGGGAAGTCTGTGGCATTAACAGGAAGGGAGAAATAGTACTTTCTACCCATTTTTAGTTCAGCGGTAAAACTGAAATTTCTATGGAACTGCAGCTCGGCTTGTGACTGTGGTTTTCCCGGTCACACAAAAATGCTGAAATTCGACTTATACAGTGTTTGTGCTTATTAAACTTGATGAATTCTCTCCTCTTGACGGTAGAATAGTGTGTAAAGCAAAGCACAATACATTGCTATGTGTAGAAGCAAAGATATACGCGATTTCAGAATGTGTTCCTAGAACAGCTGCGAGCAACTTTTTTACTCAACGTTAACAACACATCTGAAGCTCAATATTTCTGGGCTGAAGCGGGGAGGATTAGACAAAGTGTGCACTGTAAAGGGGAAGTCTGTGGCATTAACAGGAAGGGAGAATAAGTACTTTCTAACCATTTTTAGTTCAGCGGTAAAACTGAAATTTCTATGGAACTGCAGCTCGGCTTGTGACTGTGGTTTTCCCGGTCACACAAAAATGCTGAAATTCGACTTATACAGTGTTTGTGCTTATTAAACTTGATGAATTCTCTCCTCTTGACGGTAGAATAGTGTGTAAAGCAAAGCACAATACATTGCTATGTGTAGAAGCAAAGATATACGCGATTTCAGAATGTGTTCCTAGAACAGCTGCGAGCAACTTTTTTACTCAACGTTAACAACACATCTGAAGCTCAATATTTCTGGGCTGAAGCGGGGAGGATTAGACAAAGTGTGCACTGTAAAGGGGAAGTCTGTGGCATTAACAGGAAGGGAGAAAAAGTACTTTCTACCCATTTTTAGTTCAGCGGTAAAACTGAAATTTATATGGAACTGCAGCTCGGCTTGTGACTGTGGTTTTCCCGGTCACACAAAAATGCTGAAATTCGACTTATACAGTGTTTGTGCTTATTAAACTTGATGAATTCTCTCCTCTTGACGGTAGAATAGTGTGTAAAGCAAAGCACAATACATTGCTATGTGTAGAAGCAAAGATATACGCGATTTCAGAATGTGTTCCTAGAACAGCTGCGAGCAACTTTTTTACTCAACGTTAACAATACATCTGAAGCTCAATATTTCTGGGCTGAAGCGGGGAGGATTAGACAAAGTGTGCACTGTAAAGGGGAAGTCTGTGGCATTAACAGGAAGGGAGAAAAAGTACTTTCTAACCATTTTTAGTTCAGCGGTAAAACTGAAATTTCTATGGAACTGCAGCTCGGCTTGTGACTGTGGTTTTCCCGGTCACACAAAAATGCTGAAATTCGACTTATACAGTGTTTGTGCTTATTAAACTTGATGAATTCTCTCCTCTTGACGGTAGAATAGTGTGTAAAGCAAAGCACAATACATTGCTATGTGTAGAAGCAAAGATATACGCGATTTCAGAATGTGTTCCTAGAACAGCTGCGAGCAACTTTTTTACTCAACGTTAACAACACATCTGAAGCTCAATATTTCTGGGCTGAAGCGGGGAGGATTAGACAAAGTGTGCACTGTAAAGGGGAAGTCTGTGGCATTAACAGGAAGGGAGAAAAAGTACTTTCTAACCATTTTTAGTTCAGCGGTAAAACTGAAATTTCTATGGAACTGCAGCTCGGCTTGTGACTGTGGTTTTCCCGGTCACACAAAAATGCTGAAATTCGACTTATACAGTGTTTGTGCTTATTAAACTTGATGAATTCTCTCCTCTTGACGGTAGAATAGTGTGTAAAGCAAAGCACAATACATTGCTATGTGTAGAAGCAAAGATATACGCGATTTCAGAATGTGTTCCTAGAACAGCTGCGAGCAACTTTTTTACTCAACGTTAACAACACATCTGAAGCTCAATATTTCTGGGCTGAAGCGGGGAGGATTAGACAAAGTGTGCACTGTAAAGGGGAAGTCTGTGGCATTAACAGGAAGGGAGAAAAAGTACTTTCTACCCATTTTTAGTTCAGCATTAAAACTGAAATTTCTATGGAACTGCAGCTCGGCTTGTGACTGTGGTTTTCCCGGTCACACAAAAATGCTGAAATTCGGCTTATACAGTGTTTGTGCTTATTAAACTTGATGAATTCTCTCCTCTTGACGGTAGAATAGTGTGTAAAGCAAAGCACAATACATTGCTATGTGTAGAAGCAAAGATATACGCGATTTCAGAATGTGTTCCTAGAACAGCTGCGAGCAACTTTTTTACTCAACGTTAACAACACATCTGAAGCTCAATATTTCTGGGCTGAAGCGGGGAGGATTAGACAAAGGGTGCACTGTAAAGGGGAAGTCTGTGGCATTAACAGGAAGGGAGAAAAAGTACTTTCTACCCATTTTTAGTTCAGCGGTAAAACTGAAATTTCTATGGAACTGCAGCTCGGCTTGTGACTGTGGTTTTCCCGGTCACACAAAAATGCTGAAATTCGACTTATACAGTGTTTGTGCTTATTAAACTTGATGAATTCTCTCCTCTTGACGGTAGAATAGTGTGTAAAGCAAAGCACAATACATTGCTATGTGTAGAAGCAAAGATATACGCGATTTCAGAATGTGTTCCTAGAACAGCTGCGAGCAACTTTTTTACTCAACGTTAACAACACATCTGAAGCTCAATATTTCTGGGCTGAAGCGGGGAGGATTAGACAAAGTGTGCACTTTAAAGGGGAAGTCTGTGGCATTAACAGGAAGGGAGAAATAGTACTTTCTACCCATTTTTAGTTCAGCGGTAAAACTGAAATTTCTATGGAACTGCAGCTCGGCTTGTGACTGTGGTTTTCCCGGTCACACAAAAATGCTGAAATTCGACTTATACAGTGTTTGTGCTTATTAAACTTGATGAATTCTCTCCTCTTGACGGTAGAATAGTGTGTAAAGCAAAG
This sequence comes from Ascaphus truei, assembly GCF_040206685.1. Taxonomy (NCBI): domain Eukaryota; kingdom Metazoa; phylum Chordata; class Amphibia; order Anura; family Ascaphidae; genus Ascaphus; species Ascaphus truei. The sequence continues at coordinate 399,895 of NW_027455869.1, forward strand.
CACAATACATTGCTATGTGTAGAAGCAAAGATATACGCGATTTCATAATGTGATCCTAGAACAGCTGCGAGCAACTTTTTACTCAACGTTAACAACACATCTGAAGCTCAATATTTCTGGGCTGAAGCGGAGAGGATTAGACAAAGTGTGCACTGTAAAGGGGAAGTCTGTGGCATTAACAGGAAGGGAGAAATAGTACTTTCTACCCATTTTTAGTTCAGCGGTAAAACTGAAATTTCTATGGAACTGCAGCTCGCCTTGTGACTGTGGTTTTCCCGGTCACACAAAAATGCTGAAATTCGACTTATACAGTGTTTGTGCTTATTAAACTTGATGAATTCTCTCCTCTTGACGGTAGAATAGTGTGTAAAGCAAAGCACAATACATTGCTATGTGTAGAAGCAAAGATATACGCGATTTCAGAATGTGTTCCTAGAACAGCTGCGAGCAACTTTTTTACTCAACGTTAACAACACATCTGAAGCTCAATATTTCTGGGCTGAAGCGGGGAGGATTAGACAAAGTGTGCACTGTAAAGGGGAAGTCTGTGGCATTAACAGGAAGGGAGAAAAAGTACTTTCTACCCATTTCTAGTTCAGCGGTAAAACTGAAATTTCTATGGAACTGCAGCTCGGCTTGTGACTGTGGTTTTCCCGGTCACACAAAAATGCTGAAATTCGACTTATACAGTGTTTGTGCTTATTAAACTTGATGAATTCTCTCCTCTTGACGGTAGAATAGTGTGTAAAGCAAAGCACAATACATTGCTATGTGTAGAAGCAAAGATATACGCGATTTCAGAATGTGTTCCTAGAACAGCTGCGAGCAACTTTTTTACTCAACGTTAACAACACATCTGAAGCTCAATATTTCTGGGCTGAAGCGGGGAGGATTAGACAAAGTGTGCACTGTAAAGGGGAAGTCTGTGGCATTAACAGGAAGGGAGAAATAGTACTTTCTACCCATTTTTAGTTCAGCGGTAAAACTGAAATTTCTATGGAACTGCAGCTCGGCTTGTGACTGTGGTTTTCCCGGTCACACAAAAATGCTGAAATTCGACTTATACAGTGTTTGTGCTTATTAAACTTGATGAATTCTCTCCTCTTGACGGTAGAATAGTGTGTAAAGCAAAGCACAATACATTGCTATGTGTAGAAGCAAAGATATACGCGATTTCAGAATGTGTTCCTAGAACAGCTGCGAGCAACTTTTTTACTCAACGTTAACAACACATCTGAAGCTCAATATTTCTGGGCTGAAGCGGGGAGGATTAGACAAAGTGTGCACTGTAAAGGGGAAGTCTGTGGCATTAACAGGAAGGGAGAATAAGTACTTTCTAACCATTTTTAGTTCAGCGGTAAAACTGAAATTTCTATGGAACTGCAGCTCGGCTTGTGACTGTGGTTTTCCCGGTCACACAAAAATGCTGAAATTCGACTTATACAGTGTTTGTGCTTATTAAACTTGATGAATTCTCTCCTCTTGACGGTAGAATAGTGTGTAAAGCAAAGCACAATACATTGCTATGTGTAGAAGCAAAGATATACGCGATTTCAGAATGTGTTCCTAGAACAGCTGCGAGCAACTTTTTTACTCAACGTTAACAACACATCTGAAGCTCAATATTTCTGGGCTGAAGCGGGGAGGATTAGACAAAGTGTGCACTGTAAAGGGGAAGTCTGTGGCATTAACAGGAAGGGAGAAAAAGTACTTTCTACCCATTTTTAGTTCAGCGGTAAAACTGAAATTTCTATGGAACTGCAGCTCGGCTTGTGACTGTGGTTTTCCCGGTCACACAAAAATGCTGAAATTCGACTTATACAGTGTTTGTGCTTATTAAACTTGATGAATTCTCTCCTCTTGACGGTAGAATAGTGTGTAAAGCAAAGCACAATACATTGCTATGTGTAGAAGCAAAGATATACGCGATTTCAGAATGTGTTCCTAGAACAGCTGCGAGCAACTTTTTTACTCAACGTTAACAATACATCTGAAGCTCAATATTTCTGGGCTGAAGCGGGGAGGATTAGACAAAGTGTGCACTGTAAAGGGGAAGTCTGTGGCATTAACAGGAAGGGAGAAAAAGTACTTTCTAACCATTTTTAGTTCAGCGGTAAAACTGAAATTTCTATGGAACTGCAGCTCGGCTTGTGACTGTGGTTTTCCCGGTCACACAAAAATGCTGAAATTCGACTTATACAGTGTTTGTGCTTATTAAACTTGATGAATTCTCTCCTCTTGACGGTAGAATAGTGTGTAAAGCAAAGCACAATACATTGCTATGTGTAGAAGCAAAGATATACGCGATTTCAGAATGTGTTCCTAGAACAGCTGCGAGCAACTTTTTTACTCAACGTTAACAACACATCTGAAGCTCAATATTTCTGGGCTGAAGCGGGGAGGATTAGACAAAGTGTGCACTGTAAAGGGGAAGTCTGTGGCATTAACAGGAAGGGAGAAAAAGTACTTTCTAACCATTTTTAGTTCAGCGGTAAAACTGAAATTTCTATGGAACTGCAGCTCGGCTTGTGACTGTGGTTTTCCCGGTCACACAAAAATGCTGAAATTCGACTTATACAGTGTTTGTGCTTATTAAACTTGATGAATTCTCTCCTCTTGACGGTAGAATAGTGTGTAAAGCAAAGCACAATACATTGCTATGTGTAGAAGCAAAGATATACGCGATTTCAGAATGTGTTCCTAGAACAGCTGCGAGCAACTTTTTTACTCAACGTTAACAACACATCTGAAGCTCAATATTTCTGGGCTGAAGCGGGGAGGATTAGACAAAGTGTGCACTGTAAAGGGGAAGTCTGTGGCATTAACAGGAAGGGAGAAAAAGTACTTTCTACCCATTTTTAGTTCAGCATTAAAACTGAAATTTCTATGGAACTGCAGCTCGGCTTGTGACTGTGGTTTTCCCGGTCACACAAAAATGCTGAAATTCGGCTTATACAGTGTTTGTGCTTATTAAACTTGATGAATTCTCTCCTCTTGACGGTAGAATAGTGTGTAAAGCAAAGCACAATACATTGCTATGTGTAGAAGCAAAGATATACGCGATTTCAGAATGTGTTCCTAGAACAGCTGCGAGCAACTTTTTTACTCAACGTTAACAACACATCTGAAGCTCAATATTTCTGGGCTGAAGCGGGGAGGATTAGACAAAGGGTGCACTGTAAAGGGGAAGTCTGTGGCATTAACAGGAAGGGAGAAAAAGTACTTTCTACCCATTTTTAGTTCAGCGGTAAAACTGAAATTTCTATGGAACTGCAGCTCGGCTTGTGACTGTGGTTTTCCCGGTCACACAAAAATGCTGAAATTCGACTTATACAGTGTTTGTGCTTATTAAACTTGATGAATTCTCTCCTCTTGACGGTAGAATAGTGTGTAAAGCAAAGCACAATACATTGCTATGTGTAGAAGCAAAGATATACGCGATTTCATAATGTGTTCCTAGAACAGCTGCGAGCAACTTTTTTACTCAACGTTAACAACACATCTGAAGCTCAATATTTCTGGGCTGAAGCGGGGAGGATTAGACAAAATGTGCACTGTAAAGGGGAAGTCTGTGGCATTAACAGGAAGGGAGAAAAAGTACTTTCTACCCATTTTTAATTCAGCAGTAAAACTGAAATTTCTATGGAACTGCAGCTCGGCTTGTGACTGTGGTTTTCCCGGTCACACAAAAATGCTGAAATTCGGCTTATACAGTGTTTGTGCTTATTAAACTTGATGAATTCTCTCCTCTTGACGGTAGAATAGTGTGTAAAGCAAAGCACAATACATTGCTATGTGTAGAAGCAAAGATATACGCGATTTCAGAATGTGTTCCTAGAACAGCTGCGAGCAACTTTTTTACTCAACGTTAAGAACACATCTGAAGCTCAATATTTCTGGGCTGAAGCGGGGAGGATTAGACAAAGTGTGCACTGTAAAGGGGAAGTCTGTGGCATTAACAGGAAGGGAGAAAAAGTACTTTCTACCCATTTTTAGTTCAGCTGTAAAACTGAAATTTCTATGGAACTGCAGCTCGGCTTGTGACTGTGGTTTTCCCGGTCACACAAAAATGCTGAAATTCGACTTATACAGTGTTTGTGCTTATTAAACTTGATGAATTCTCTCCTCTTGACGGTAGAATAGTGTGTAAAGCAAAGCACAATACATTGCTATGTGTAGAAGCAAAGATATACGCGATTTCAGAATGTGTTCCTAGAACAGCTGCGAGCAACTTTTTTACTCAACGTTAACAACACATCTGAAGCTCAATATTTCTGGGCTGAAGCGGGGAGGATTAGACAAAGTGTGCACTGTAAAGGGGAAGTCTGTGGCATTAACAGGAAGGGAGAAAAAGTACTTTCTACCCATTTTTAGTTCAGCGGTAAAACTGAAATTTCTATGGAACTGCAGCTCGGCTTGTGACTGTGGTTTTCCCGGTCACACAAAAATGCTGAAATTCGACTTATACAGTGTTTGTGCTTATTAAACTTGATGAATTCTCTCCTCTTGACGGTAGAATAGTGTGTAAAGCAAAGCACAATACATTGCTATGTGTAGAAGCAAAGATATACGCGATTTCAGAATGTGTTCCTAGAACAGCTGCGAGCAACTTTTTTACTCAACGTTAACAACACATCTGAAGCTCAATATTTCTGGGCTGAAGCGTGGAGGATTAGACAAAGTGTGCACTGTAAAGGGGAAGTCTGTGGCATTAACAGGAAGGGAGAAAAAGTACTTTCTACCCATTTCTAGTTCAGCGGTAAAACTGAAATTTCTATGGAACTGCAGCTCGGCTTATGACTGTGGTTTTCCCGGTCACACAAAAATGCTGAAATTCGACTTATACAGTGTTTGTGCTTATTAAACTTGATGAATTCTCTCCTCTTGACGGTAGAATAGTGTGTAAAGCAAAGCACAATACATTGCTATGTGTAGAAGCAAAGATATACGCGATTTCAGAATGTGTTCCTAGAACAGCTGCGAGCAACTTTTTTACTCAACGTTAACAACACATCTGAAGCTTAATATTTCTGGGCTGAAGCGTGGAGGATTAGACAAAGTGTGCACTGTAAAGGGGAAGTCTGTGGCATTAACAGGAAGGGAGAAAAAGTACTTTCTACCCATTTCTAGTTCAGCGGTAAAACTGAAATTTCTATGGAACTGCAGCTCGGCTTGTGACTGTGGTTTTCCCGGTCACACAAAAATGCTGAAATTCGACTTATACAGTGTTTGTGCTTATTAAACTTGATGAATTCTCTCCTCTTGACGGTAGAATAGTGTGTAAAGCAAAGCACAATACATTGCTATGTGTAGAAGCAAAGATATACGCGATTTCAGAATGTGTTCCTAGAACAGCTGCGAGCAACTTTTTTACTCAACGTTAACAACACATCTGAAGCTCAATATTTCTGGGCTGAAGCGGGGAGGATTAGACAAAGTGTGCACTGTAAAGGGGAAGTCTGTGGCATTAACAGGAAGGGAGAAAAAGTACTTTCTACCCATTTTTAGTTCAGCGGTAAAACTGAAATTTCTATGGAACTGCAGCTCGGCTTGTGACTGTGGTTTTCCCGGTCACACAAAAATGCTGAAATTCGACTTATACAGTGTTTGTGCTTATTAAACTTGATGAATTCTCTCCTCTTGACGGTAGAATAGTGTGTAAAGCAAAGCACAATACATTGCTATGTGTAGAAGCAAAGATATACGCGATTTCAGAATGTGTTCCTAGAACAGCTGCGAGCAACTTTTTTACTCAACGTTAACAACACATCTGAAGCTCAATATTTCTGGGCTGAAGCGGGGAGGATTAGACAAAGTGTGCACTGTAAAGGGGAAGTCTGTGGCATTAACAGGAAGGGAGAAAAAGTACTTTCTACCCATTTCTAGTTCAGCGGTAAAACTGAAATTTCTATGGAACTGCAGCTCGGCTTGTGACTGTGGTTTTTTATGGTCACACAAAAATGCTGAAATGCGACTTATACAGTGTTTGTGCTTATTAAACTTGATGAATTCTCTCCTCTTGACGGTAGAATAGTGTGTAAAGCAAAGCACAATACATTGCTATGTGTAGAAGCAAAGATATACGCGATTTCAGAATGTGTTCCTAGAACAGCTGCGAGCAACTTTTTTACTCAACGTTAACAACACATCTGAAGCTTAATATTTCTGGGCTGAAGCGGGGAGGATTAGACAAAGTGTGCACTGTAAAGGGGAAGTCTGTGGCATTAACAGGAAGGGAGAAAAAGTACTTTCTACCCATTTCTAGTTCAGCGGTAAAACTGAAATTTCTATGGAACTGCAGCTCGGCTTGTGACTGTGGTTTTCCCGGTCACACAAAAATGCTGAAATTCGACTTATACAGTGTTTGTGCTTATTAAACTTGATGAATTCTCTCCTCTTGACGGTAGAATAGTGTGTAAAGCAAAGCACAATACATTGCTATGTGTAGAAGCAAAGATATACGCGATTTCAGAATGTGTTCCTAGAACAGCTGCGAGCAACTTTTTTACTCAACGTTAACAACACATCTGAAGCTCAATATTTCTGGGCTGAAGCGGGGAGGATTAGACAAAGTGTGCACTGTAAAGGGGAAGTCTGTGGCATTAACAGGAAGGGAGAAATAGTACTTTCTACCCATTTTTAGTTCAGCGGTAAAACTGAAATTTCTATGGAACTGCAGCTCGGCTTGTGACTGTGGTTTTCCCGGTCACACAAAAATGCTGAAATTCGACTTATACAGTGTTTGTGCTTATTAAACTTGATGAATTCTCTCCTCTTGACGGTAGAATAGTGTGTAAAGCAAAGCACAATACATTGCTATGTGTAGAAGCAAAGATATACGCGATTTCAGAATGTGTTCCTAGAACAGCTGCGAGCAACTTTTTTACTCAACGTTAACAACACATCTGAAGCTCAATATTTCTGGGCTGAAGCGGGGAGGATTAGACAAAGTGTGCACTGTAAAGGGGAAGTCTGTGGCATTAACAGGAAGGGAGAAAAAGTACTTTCTACCCATTTCTAGTTCAGCGGTAAAACTGAAATTTCTATGGAACTGCAGCTCGGCTTGTGACTGTGGTTTTCCCGGTCACACAAAAATGCTGAAATTCGACTTATACAGTGTTTGTGCTTATTAAACTTGATGAATTCTCTCCTCTTGACGGTAGAATAGTGTGTAAAGCAAAGCACAATACATTGCTATGTGTAGAAGCAAAGATATACGCGATTTCAGAATGTGTTCCTAGAACAGCTGCGAGCAACTTTTTTACTCAACGTTAACAACACATCTGAAGCTCAATATTTCTGGGCTGAAGCGGGGAGGATTAGACAAAGTGTGCACTGTAAAGGGGAAGTCTGTGGCATTAACAGGAAGGGAGAAAAAGTACTTTCTAACCATTTCTAGTTCAGCGGTAAAACTGAAATTTCTATGGAACTGCAGCTCGGCTTGTGACTGTGGTTTTCCCGGTCACACAAAAATGCTGAAATTCGACTTATACAGTGTTTGTGCTTATTAAACTTGATGAATTCTCTCCTCTTGACGGTAGAATAGTGTGTAAAGCAAAGCACAATACATTGCTATGTGTAGAAGCAAAGATATACGCGATTTCAGAATGTGTTCCTAGAACAGCTGCGAGCAACTTTTTTACTCAACGTTAACAACACATCTGAAGCTCAATATTTCTGGGCTGAAGCGGGGAGGATTAGACAAAGTGTGCACTGTAAAGGGGAAGTCTGTGGCATTAACAGGAAGGGAGAAAAAGTACTTTCTACCCATTTTTAGTTCAGCATTAAAACTGAAATTTCTATGGAACTGCAGCTCGGCTTGTGACTGTGGTTTTCCCGGTCACACAAAAATGCTGAAATTCGGCTTATACAGTGTTTGTGCTTATTAAACTTGATGAATTCTCTCCTCTTGACGGTAGAATAGTGTGTAAAGCAAAGCACAATACATTGCTATGTGTAGAAGCAAAGATATACGCGATTTCAGAATGTGTTCCTAGAACAGCTGCGAGCAACTTTTTTACTCAACGTTAACAACACATCTGAAGCTCAATATTTCTGGGCTGAAGCGGGGAGGATTAGACAAAGGGTGCACTGTAAAGGGGAAGTCTGTGGCATTAACAGGAAGGGAGAAAAAGTACTTTCTACCCATTTTTAGTTCAGCGGTAAAACTGAAATTTCTATGGAACTGCAGCTCGGCTTGTGACTGTGGTTTTCCCGGTCACACAAAAATGCTGAAATTCGACTTATACAGTGTTTGTGCTTATTAAACTTGATGAATTCTCTCCTCTTGACGGTAGAATAGTGTGTAAAGCAAAGCACAATACATTGCTATGTGTAGAAGCAAAGATATACGCGATTTCATAATGTGTTCCTAGAACAGCTGCGAGCAACTTTTTTACTCAACGTTAACAACACATCTGAAGCTCAATATTTCTGGGCTGAAGCGGGGAGGATTAGACAAAATGTGCACTGTAAAGGGGAAGTCTGTGGCATTAACAGGAAGGGAGAAAAAGTACTTTCTACCCATTTTTAATTCAGCAGTAAAACTGAAATTTCTATGGAACTGCAGCTCGGCTTGTGACTGTGGTTTTCCCGGTCACACAAAAATGCTGAAATTCGGCTTATACAGTGTTTGTGCTTATTAAACTTGATGAATTCTCTCCTCTTGACGGTAGAATAGTGTGTAAAGCAAAGCACAATACATTGCTATGTGTAGAAGCAAAGATATACGCGATTTCAGAATGTGTTCCTAGAACAGCTGCGAGCAACTTTTTTACTCAACGTTAAGAACACATCTGAAGCTCAATATTTCTGGGCTGAAGCGGGGAGGATTAGACAAAGTGTGCACTGTAAAGGGGAAGTCTGTGGCATTAACAGGAAGGGAGAAAAAGTACTTTCTACCCATTTTTAGTTCAGCTGTAAAACTGAAATTTCTATGGAACTGCAGCTCGGCTTGTGACTGTGGTTTTCCCGGTCACACAAAAATGCTGAAATTCGACTTATACAGTGTTTGTGCTTATTAAACTTGATGAATTCTCTCCTCTTGACGGTAGAATAGTGTGTAAAGCAAAGCACAATACATTGCTATGTGTAGAAGCAAAGATATACGCGATTTCAGAATGTGTTCCTAGAACAGCTGCGAGCAACTTTTTTACTCAACGTTAACAACACATCTGAAGCTCAATATTTCTGGGCTGAAGCGGGGAGGATTAGACAAAGTGTGCACTGTAAAGGGGAAGTCTGTGGCATTAACAGGAAGGGAGAAAAAGTACTTTCTACCCATTTTTAGTTCAGCGGTAAAACTGAAATTTCTATGGAACTGCAGCTCGGCTTGTGACTGTGGTTTTCCCGGTCACACAAAAATGCTGAAATTCGACTTATACAGTGTTTGTGCTTATTAAACTTGATGAATTCTCTCCTCTTGACGGTAGAATAGTGTGTAAAGCAAAGCACAATACATTGCTATGTGTAGAAGCAAAGATATACGCGATTTCAGAATGTGTTCCTAGAACAGCTGCGAGCAACTTTTTTACTCAACGTTAACAACACATCTGAAGCTCAATATTTCTGGGCTGAAGCGTGGAGGATTAGACAAAGTGTGCACTGTAAAGGGGAAGTCTGTGGCATTAACAGGAAGGGAGAAAAAGTACTTTCTACCCATTTCTAGTTCAGCGGTAAAACTGAAATTTCTATGGAACTGCAGCTCGGCTTATGACTGTGGTTTTCCCGGTCACACAAAAATGCTGAAATTCGACTTATACAGTGTTTGTGCTTATTAAACTTGATGAATTCTCTCCTCTTGACGGTAGAATAGTGTGTAAAGCAAAGCACAATACATTGCTATGTGTAGAAGCAAAGATATACGCGATTTCAGAATGTGTTCCTAGAACAGCTGCGAGCAACTTTTTTACTCAACGTTAACAACACATCTGAAGCTTAATATTTCTGGGCTGAAGCGTGGAGGATTAGACAAAGTGTGCACTGTAAAGGGGAAGTCTGTGGCATTAACAGGAAGGGAGAAAAAGTACTTTCTACCCATTTCTAGTTCAGCGGTAAAACTGAAATTTCTATGGAACTGCAGCTCGGCTTGTGACTGTGGTTTTCCCGGTCACACAAAAATGCTGAAATTCGACTTATACAGTGTTTGTGCTTATTAAACTTGATGAATTCTCTCCTCTTGACGGTAGAATAGTGTGTAAAGCAAAGCACAATACATTGCTATGTGTAGAAGCAAAGATATACGCGATTTCAGAATGTGTTCCTAGAACAGCTGCGAGCAACTTTTTTACTCAACGTTAACAACACATCTGAAGCTCAATATTTCTGGGCTGAAGCGGGGAGGATTAGACAAAGTGTGCACTGTAAAGGGGAAGTCTGTGGCATTAACAGGAAGGGAGAAAAAGTACTTTCTACCCATTTTTAGTTCAGCGGTAAAACTGAAATTTCTATGGAACTGCAGCTCGGCTTGTGACTGTGGTTTTCCCGGTCACACAAAAATGCTGAAATTCGACTTATACAGTGTTTGTGCTTATTAAACTTGATGAATTCTCTCCTCTTGACGGTAGAATAGTGTGTAAAGCAAAGCACAATACATTGCTATGTGTAGAAGCAAAGATATACGCGATTTCAGAATGTGTTCCTAGAACAGCTGCGAGCAACTTTTTTACTCAACGTTAACAACACATCTGAAGCTTAATATTTCTGGGCTGAAGCGGGGAGGATTAGACAAAGTGTGCACTGTAAAGGGGAAGTCTGTGGCATTAACAGGAAGGGAGAAAAAGTACTTTCTACCCATTTCTAGTTCAGCGGTAAAACTGAAATTTCTATGGAACTGCAGCTCGGCTTGTGACTGTGGTTTTCCCGGTCACACAAAAATGCTGAAATTCGACTTATACAGTGTTTGTGCTTATTAAACTTGATGAATTCTCTCCTCTTGACGGTAGAATAGTGTGTAAAGCAAAGCACAATACATTGCTATGTGTAGAAGCAAAGATATACGCGATTTCAGAATGTGTTCCTAGAACAGCTGCGAGCAACTTTTTTACTCAACGTTAACAACACATCTGAAGCTCAATATTTCTGGGCTGAAGCGGGGAGGATTAGACAAAGTGTGCACTGTAAAGGGGAAGTCTGTGGCATTAACAGGAAGGGAGAAATAGTACTTTCTACCCATTTTTAGTTCAGCGGTAAAACTGAAATTTCTATGGAACTGCAGCTCGGCTTGTGACTGTGGTTTTCCCGGTCACACAAAAATGCTGAAATTCGACTTATACAGTGTTTGTGCTTATTAAACTTGATGAATTCTCTCCTCTTGACGGTAGAATAGTGTGTAAAGCAAAGCACAATACATTGCTATGTGTAGAAGCAAAGATATACGCGATTTCAGAATGTGTTCCTAGAACAGCTGCGAGCAACTTTTTTACTCAACGTTAACAACACATCTGAAGCTCAATATTTCTGGGCTGAAGCGGGGAGGATTAGACAAAGTGTGCACTGTAAAGGGGAAGTCTGTGGCATTAACAGGAAGGGAGAAAAAGTACTTTCTACCCATTTCTAGTTCAGCGGTAAAACTGAAATTTCTATGGAACTGCAGCTCGGCTTGTGACTGTGGTTTTCCCGGTCACACAAAAATGCTGAAATTCGACTTATACAGTGTTTGTGCTTATTAAACTTGATGAATTCTCTCCTCTTGACGGTAGAATAGTGTGTAAAGCAAAGCACAATACATTGCTATGTGTAGAAGCAAAGATATACGCGATTTCAGAATGTGTTCCTAGAACAGCTGCGAGCAACTTTTTTACTCAACGTTAACAACACATCTGAAGCTCAATATTTCTGGGCTGAAGCGGGGAGGATTAGACAAAGTGTGCACTGTAAAGGGGAAGTCTGTGGCATTAACAGGAAGGGAGAAAAAGTACTTTCTAACCATTTCTAGTTCAGCGGTAAAACTGAAATTTCTATGGAACTGCAGCTCGGCTTGTGACTGTGGTTTTCCCGGTCACACAAAAATGCTGAAATTCGACTTATACAGTGTTTGTGCTTATTAAACTTGATGAATTCTCTCCTCTTGACGGTAGAATAGTGTGTAAAGCAAAGCACAATACATTGCTATGTGTAGAAGCAAAGATATACGCGATTTCAGAATGTGTTCCTAGAACAGCTGCGAGCAACTTTTTTACTCAACGTTAACAACACATCTGAAGCTCAATATTTCTGGGCTGAAGCGGGGAGGATTAGACAAAGTGTGCACTGTAAAGGGGAAGTCTGTGGCATTAACAGGAAGGGAGAAAAAGTACTTTCTAACCATTTTTATTTCAGCGGTAAAACTGAAATTTCTATGGAACTGCAGCTCGGCTTGTGACTGTGGTTTTCCCGGTCACACAAAAATGCTGAAATTCGACTTATACAGTGTTTGTGCTTATTAAACTTGATGAATTCTCTCCTCTTGACGGTAGAATAGTGTGTAAAGCAAAGCACAATACATTGCTATGTGTAGAAGCAAAGATATACGCGATTTCAGAATGTGTTCCTAGAACAGCTGCGAGCAACATTTTACTTAACGTTAACAACACATCTGAAGCTCAATATTTCTGGGCTGAAGCGGGGAGGATTAGACAAAGTGTGCACTGTAAAGGGGAAGTCTGTGGCATTAACAGGAAGGGAGAAAAAGTACTTTCTACCCATTTCTAGTTCAGCGGTAAAACTGAAATTTCTATGGAACTGCAGCTCGGCTTGTGACTGTGGTTTTCCCGGTCACACAAAAATGCTGAAATTCGACTTATACAGTGTTTGTGTTTATTAAACTTGATGAATTCTCTCCTCTTGACGGTAGAATAGTGTGTAAAGCAAAGCACAATACATTGCTATGTGTAGAAGCAAAGATATACGCGATTTCAGAATGTGTTCCTAGAACAGCTGCGAGCAACTTTTTTACTCAACGTTAACAACACATCTGAAGCTTAATATTTCTGGGCTGAAGCGGGGAGGATTAGACAAAGTGTGCACTGTAAAGGGGAAGTCTGTGGCATTAACAGGAAGGGAGAAAAAGTACTTTCTACCCATTTCTAGTTCAGCGGTAAAACTGAAATTTCTATGGAACTGCAGCTCGGCTTGTGACTGTGGTTTTCCCGGTCACACAAAAATGCTGAAATTCGACTTATACAGTGTTTGTGCTTATTAAACTTGATGAATTCTCTCCTCTTGACGGTAGAATAGTGTGTAAAGCAAAGCACAATACATTGCTATGTGTAGAAGCAAAGATATACGCGATTTCAGAATGTGTTCCTAGAACAGCTGCGAGCAACTTTTTTACTCAACGTTAACAACACATCTGAAGCTCAATATTTCTGGGCTGAAGCGGGGAGGATTAGACAAAGTGTGCACTGTAAAGGGGAAGTCTGTGGCATTAACAGGAAGGGAGAAAAAGTACTTTCTACCCATTTCTAGTTCAGCGGTAAAACTGAAATTTCTATGGAACTGCAGCTCGGCTTGTGACTGTGGTTTTCCCGGTCACACAAAAATGCTGAAATTCGACTTATACAGTGTTTGTGTTTATTAAACTTGATGAATTCTCTCCTCTTGACGGTAGAATAGTGTGTAAAGCAAAGCACAATACATTGCTATGTGTAGAAGCAAAGATATACGCGATTTCAGAATGTGTTCCTAGAACAGCTGCGAGCAACTTTTTTACTCAACGTTAACAACACATCTGAAGCTTAATATTTCTGGGCTGAAGCGGGGAGGATTAGACAAAGTGTGCACTGTAAAGGGGAAGTCTGTGGCATTAACAGGAAGGGAGAAAAAGTACTTTCTACCCATTTCTAGTTCAGCGGTAAAACTGACATTTCTATGGAACTGCAGCTCGGCTTGTGACTGTGGTTTTCCCGGTCACACAAAAATGCTGAAATTCGACTTATACAGTGTTTGTGCTTATTAAACTTGATGAATTCTCTCCTCTTGACGGTAGAATAGTGTGTAAAGCAAAGCACAATACATTGCTATGTGTAGAAGCAAAGATATACGCGATTTCAGAATGTGTTCCTAGAACAGCTGCGAGCAACTTTTTTACTCAACGTTAACAACACATCTGAAGCTCAATATTTCTGGGCTGAAGCGGGGAGGATTAGACAAAGTGTGCACTGTAAAGGGGAAGTCTGTGGCATTAACAGGAAGGGAGAAAAAGTACTTTCTACCCATTTTTAGTTCAGCGGTAAAACTGAAATTTCTATGGAACTGCAGCTCGGCTTGTGACTGTGGTTTTCCCGGTCACACAAAAATGCTGAAATTCGACTTATACAGTGTTTGTGCTTATTAAACTTGATGAATTCTCTCCTCTTGACGGTAGAATAGTGTGTAAAGCAAAGCACAATACATTGCTATGTGTAGAAGCAAAGATATACGCGATTTCAGAATGTGTTCCTAGAACAGCTGCGAGCAACTTTTTTACTCAACGTTAACAACACATCTGAAGCTCAATATTTCTGGGCTGAAGCGGGGAGGATTATACAAAGTGTGCACTGTAAAGGGGAAGTCTGTGGCATTAACAGGAAGGGAGAAAAAGTACTTTCTACCCATTTCTAGTTCAGCGGTAAAACTGAAATTTCTATGGAACTGCAGCTCGGCTTGTGACTGTGGTTTTCCCGGTCACACAAAAATGCTGAAATTCGACTTATACAGTGTTTGTGCTTATTAAACTTGATGAATTCTCTCCTCTTGACGGTAGAATAGTGTGTAAAGCAAAGCACAATACATTGCTATGTGTAGAAGCAAAGATATACGCGATTTCAGAATGTGTTCCTAGAACAGCTGCGAGCAACTTTTTTACTCAACGTTAACAACACATCTGAAGCTTAATATTTCTGGGCTGAAGCGGGGAGGATTAGACAAAGTGTGCACTGTAAAGGGGAAGTCTGTGGCATTAACAGGAAGGGAGAAAAAGTACTTTCTACCCATTTCTAGTTCAGCGGTAAAACTGAAATTTCTATGGAACTGCAGCTCGGCTTGTGACTGTGGTTTTCCCGGTCACACAAAAATGCTGAAATTCGACTTATACAGTGTTTGTGCTTATTAACCTTGATGAATTCTCTCCTCTTGACGGTAGAATAGTGTGTAAAGCAAATCACAATACATTGCTATGTGTAGAAGCAAAGATATACGCGATTTCAGAATGTGTTCCTAGAACAGCTGCGAGCAACTTTTTTACTCAACGTTAACAACACATCTGAAGCTCAATATTTCTGGGCTGAAGCGGGGAGGATTAGACAAAGTGTGCACTGTGAAATTATGTCTAAGTCCAGCTTTGGTACATTAGAAGCAACTCTGAAACTTAACCTAAGCGTTTTTCGAAGCTACTTTTTGGCTAACTTCTTATAGGAAGGTCTAGGAGCTCTGAAAATGAACGTGCGCGTCTTTCACTCTTCCCGAGGGACTTAGAAGAATTTTGTGATATTTTTTATTAAAATGGTGTATAAGGGTATATATATAAATATATTTTATGCACTGTATATGAGCTGGCGATTTCTAAGTCTGTGGTTCCGAGAGGGGGTAACCAGGCTCACTAATAAAGGTCAAGCCACTTGGCTGCCAGAATGCCCTGCTTCAGCACAGACCAGAAAGGCATTGTGATAAGCGTATCCCCGGTATAGTCAGGGGTTAATGGGAGTCGTCCCCGTCCCCCCAGTATACGGCCAGAACCATGGACCCGGTACTTGTGGTTCGGACTGTCTCCAACCAGCCATAATGTTGTGAGAGTGAAATTATGTCTAAGTCCAGCTTTGGTACATTAGAAGCAACTCTGAAACTTAACCTAAGCGTTTTTCGAAGCTACTTTTTAGCTAACTTCTTATAGGAAGGTCTAGGAGCTCTGAAAATGAACGTGCGCGTCTTTCACTCTTCCCGAGGGACTTAGAAGAATTTTGTGATATTTTTTATTAAAATGGTGTATAAGGGTATATATATAAATATATTTTATGCACTGTATATGAGCTGGCGATTTCTAAGTCTGTGGTTCCGAGAGGGGGTAACCAGGCTCACTAATAAAGGTCAAGCCACTTGGCTGCCAGAATGCCCTGCTTCAGCACAGACCAGAAAGGCATTGTGATAAGCGTATCCCCGGTATAGTCAGGGGTTAATGGGAGTCATCCCCGTCCCCCCAGTATACGGCCAGAACCATGGACCCGGTACTTGTGGTTCGGAGTGTCTCCAACCAGCCATAATGTTGTGAGAGTGAAATTATGTCTAAGTCCAGCTTTGGTACATTAGAAGCAACTCTGAAACTTAACCTAAGCGTTTTTCGAAGCTACTTTTTAGCTAACTTCTTATAGGAAGGTCTAGGAGCTCTGAAAATGAACGTGCGCGTCTTTCACTCTTCCCGAGGGACTTAGAAGAATTTTGTGATATTTTTTATTAAAATGGTGTATAAGGGTATATATATAAATATATTTTATGCACTGTATATGAGCTGGCGATTTCTAAGTCTGTGGTTCCGAGAGGGGGTAACCAGGCTCACTAATAAAGGTCAAGCCACTTGGCTGCCAGAATGCCCTGCTTCAGCACAGACCAGAAAGGCATTGTGATAAGCGTATCCCCGGTATAGTCAGGGGTTAATGGGAGTCGTCCCCGTCCCCCCAGTATACGGCCAGAACCATGGACCCGGTACTTGTGGTTCGGACTGTCTCCAACCAGCCATAATGTTGTGAGAGTGAAATTATGTCTAAGTCCAGCTTTGGTACATTAGAAGCAACTCTGAAACTTAACCTAAGCGTTTTTCGAAGCTACTTTTTAGCTAACTTCTTATAGGAAGGTCTAGGAGCTCTGAAAATGAACGTGCGCGTCTTTCACTCTTCCCGAGGGACTTAGAAGAATTTTGTGATATTTTTTTATTAAAATGGTGTATAAGGGTATATCTTATACTATATTAGTGAAAGCACTGTATGTTTGCCTGCCTGCCTGCCTGCCTGCATGCCTGCCTGCCTGCTGGATGTCCGGTGTCCCTAGCGGCAATCTCATTGGTCCCTTGGCCCGCCCGCCCCCGCACACCTCTCATTGGCCTCACACACTCACACCACCCCCTTGGCCCGCCCCCCACACCTCTCATTGGCCTGAGGCGGAGTGACGGGCCAAAGGTCCAAAAAAATAAATAAAACACACACACACACACACACACACACACACACACACACACACACACACACACACACACACACACACACACACACACACACCCCCTCTCTCCCCTCTCCAAATCACCTCTTCCCCCTCCCCAGCGGCATCACCTCTTCCCCCTCCCCAGCGGCATCACCTCTTCCCCCTCCCCAGCGGCATCACCTCTTCCCCCTCCCCAGCGGCATCACCTCTTCCCCCTCCCCAGCGGCATCACCTCTTCCCCCTCCCCAGCGGCATCACCTCTTCCCCCTCCCCAGCGGCATCACCTCTTCCCCCTCCCCAGCGGCATCACCTCTCCCCCTCCCCAGCGGCATCACCTCTCCCCGCTCCAAATCACCTCTCCCCGCTCCAAATCACCTCTCCCCCCTCCCCGCTCCAAATCACCTCGCTTCCCGCAGCTGCCACGCGGCGCGTAAGATGGCGGACCCCCTTCCTCCCTCGCGGCGCCGAGTCAGACGGTGGCGGCGCCCGGAAGTACAGGTAGGTGTCGCTCCCCACCTCCGGCGCCAAACGGAACTGAGAAAGGGCGCATCAACTGAGGTGTGTGTGTGTGTGTGTGTGTGTGTGTGTGTGTGTGTGTGTGTGTGTGTGTGTGTGTCACTGTCCACTGCCCCCCCCTCCTATCCACTGCCCCCCCCTCCTGTCCACTGCCCCCCCCTCCTGTCCACTGCCCCCCCCTCCTGTCCACTGCGTCCCCCCTCCTGTCCACTGCGTCCCCCCTCCTGTCCACTGCCCCCCCCCCCTCCTGTCCACTGCCCCCCCCTCCTGTCCACTGCCCCCCCTCCTGTCCACTGCCCCCCCCTCCTGTCCACTGCCCCCCCCTCCTGTCCACTGCCCCCCCTCCTGTCCACTGCCCCCCCTCCTGTCCACTGCCCCCCCCTCCTGTCCACTGCCCCCTCCCTCCTGTCCACTGCCCCCCCCTCCTGTCCACTGCCCCCCCCCCTCCTGTCCACTGCCCCCCCTCCTGTCCACTGCCCCCCCCTCCTGTCCACTGCCCCCCCCTCCTGTCCACTGCCCCCCCCTCCTGTCCACTGCCCCCCCCTCCTGTCCACTGCCCCCCCCTCCTGTCCACTGCCCCCCCCTCCTGTCCACTGCCCCCCCTCCTGTCCACTGCCCCCCCCCCTCCTGTCCACTGCCCCCCCCCTCCTGTCCACTGCCCCCCCCCCTCCTGTCCACTGCCCCCCCCCCTCCTGTCCACTGCCCCCCCCCTCCTGTCCACTTCCCCCTCCCTCCTGTCCACTGCCCCCCCCTCCTGTCCACTGCCCCCCCCTCCTGTCCACTGCCCCCCCCTCCTGTCCACTGCCCCCCCCCCTCCTGTCCACTGCAGGAAATGCAGGGGGAGGAATCC
This sequence comes from Ascaphus truei, assembly GCF_040206685.1. NCBI lineage: Eukaryota > Metazoa > Chordata > Amphibia > Anura > Ascaphidae > Ascaphus > Ascaphus truei. The sequence continues at coordinate 418,406 of NW_027455869.1, forward strand.
ATGCCTTTGAGGCGCCCCCCCCCTCCCTTTGACGCCCCCCCCCTCCCTTTGACGCCCCCCCCTCCCTTTGACGCCCCCCCCCCCCCTCCCTTTGACGCCCCCCCCTCCCTTTGACGCCCCCCCCTCTCCCTTTGACGCCCCCCCCCCTCTCCCTTTGACGCCCCCCCCTCCCTTTGACGCCCCCCCCTCCCTTTGACGCCCCCCCCCTCCCTTTGACGCCCCCCCCTCCCTTTGACGCCCCCCCCCCCTCCCTTTGACGCCCCCCCCCCTCCCTTTGACGCCCCCCCCTCCCTTTGACGCCCCCCCTCCCTTTGACGCCCCCCCCCTCCCTTTGACGCCCCCCCCCCCTCCCTTTGACGCCCCCCCCTCCCTTTGACGCCCCCCCCCTCCCTTTGACGCCCCCCCCCCTCACTTTGACGCCCCCCCCTCCCTTTGACGCCCCCCTGCCTTTGACGCCCCCCCCTGCCTTTGACGCCCCGCGCGCACACACTGACTGACTGCCGCACGCACGCACACACTGACTGACGCGCACACAAAGCCTGACTGACGCACGCACACACTGACTGAGGCACACACTGACTGTGTGTGCGTCAGTCAGTCTGTGTGTGTTTGTGTTTCTGCCTCAGACTCACTGACGCGCGAGCAAACACACAGTGACTGACGCACACACGCTACATGAAGCTGTAAAGGAGGGAGGGAGGGGGGGGACTGGATTGATGTGAATGGGGGACAAACAGAGAGAGGGGGGAGGAGAGAGAGGAACGGGAACATTACATCCCGGGCAACGCCGGGTCTCTCAGCTAGTATATAAATATATTTTATGCACTGTATATGAGCTGGCGATTTCTAAGTCTGTGGTTCCGAGAGGGGGTAACCAGGCTCACTAATAAAGGTCAAGCCACTTGGCTGCCAGAATGCCCTGCTTCAGCACAGACCAGAAAGGCATTGTGATAAGCGTATCCCCGGTATAGTCAGGGGTTAATGGGAGTCGTCCCCGTCCCCCCAGTATACGGCCAGAACCATGGTACTTGTGGTTCGGACTGTCTCCAACCAGCCATAATGTTGTGAGAGTGAAATTATGTCTAAGTCCAGCTTTGGTACATTAGAAGCAACTCTGAAACTTAACCTAAGCGTTTTTCGAAGCTACTTTTTAGCTAACTTCTTATAGGAAGGTCTAGGAGCTCTGAAAATGAACGTGCGCGTCTTTTACTCTTCCCGAGGGACTTAGAAGAATTTTGTGATATTTTTTATTAAAATGGTGTATAAGGGTATATATATAAATATATTTTATGCACTGTATATGAGCTGGCGATTTCTAAGTCTGTGGTTCCGAGAGGGGGTAACCAGGCTCACTAATAAAGGTCAAGCCACTTGGCTGCCAGAATGCCCTGCTTCAGCACAGACCAGAAAGGCATTGTGATAAGCGTATCCCCGGTATAGTCAGGGGTTAATGGGAGTCATCCCCGTCCCCCCAGTATACGGCCAGAACCATGGACCCGGTACTTGTGGTTCGGACTGTCTCCAACCAGCCATAATGTTGTGAGAGTGAAATTATGTCTAAGTCCAGCTTTGGTACATTAGAAGCAACTCTGAAACTTAACCTAAGCGTTTTTCGAAGCTACTTTTTGGCTAACTTCTTATAGGAAGGTCTAGGAGCTCTGAAAATGAATGTGCGCGTCTTTCACTCTTCGCGAGGGACTTAGAAGAATTTTGTGATATTTTTTATTAAAATGGTGTATAAGGGTATATATATAAATATATTTTATGCACTGTATATGAGCTGGCGATTTCTAAGTCTGTGGTTCCGAGAGGGGGTAACCAGGCTCACTAATAAAGGTCAAGCCACTTGGCTGCCAGAATGCCCTGCTTCAGCACAGACCAGAAAGGCATTGTGATAAGCGTATCCCCGGTATAGTCAGGGGTTAATGGGAGTCGTCCCCGTCCCCCCAGTATACGGCCAGAACCATGGACCCGGTACTTGTGGTTCGGACTGTCTCCAACCAGCCATAATGTTGTGAGAGTGAAATTATGTCTAAGTCCAGCTTTGGTACATTAGAAGCAACTCTGAAACTTAACCTAAGCGTTTTTCGAAGCTACTTTTTAGCTAACTTCTTATAGGAAGGTCTAGGAGCTCTGAAAATGAACCTGCGCGTCTTTCACTCTTCCCGAGGGACTTAGAAGAATTTTGTGATATTTTTTATTAAAATGGTGTATAAGGGTATATATATAAATATATTTTATGCACTGTATATGAGCTGGCGATTTCTAAGTCTGTGGTTCCGAGAGGGGGTAACCAGGCTCACTAATAAAGGTCAAGCCACTTGGCTGCCAGAATGCCCTGCTTCAGCACAGACCAGAAAGGCATTGTGATAAGCGTATCCCCGGTATAGTCAGGGGTTAATGGGAGTCGTCCCCGTCCCCCCAGTATACGGCCAGAACCATGGACCCGGTACTTGTGGTTCGGACTGTCTCCAACCAGCCATAATGTTGTGAGAGTGAAATTATGTCTAAGTCCAGCTTTGGTACATTAGAAGCAACTCTGAAACTTAACCTAAGCGTTTTTCGAAGCTACTTTTTAGCTAACTTCTTATAGGAAGGTCTAGGAGCTCTGAAAATGAACCTGCGCGTCTTTCACTCTTCCCGAGGGACTTAGAAGAATTTTGTGATATTTTTTATTAAAATGGTGTATAAGGGTATATATATAAATATATTTTATGCACTGTATATGAGCTGGCGATTTCTAAGTCTGTGGTTCCGAGAGGGGGTAACCAGGCTCACTAATAAAGGTCAAGCCACTTGCCTGCCAGAATGCCCTGCTTCAGCACAGACCAGAAAGGCATTGTGATAAGCGTATCCCCGGTATAGTCAGGGGTTAATGGGAGTCGTCCCCGTCCCCCCAGTATACGGCCAGAACCATGGACCCGGTACTTGTGGTTCGGACTGTCTCCAACCAGCCATAATGTTGTGAGAGTGAAATTATGTCTAAGTCCAGCTTTGGTACATTAGAAGCAACTCTGAAACTTAACCTAAGCGTTTTTCGAAGCTACTTTTTAGCTAACTTCTTATAGGAAGGTCTAGGAGCTCTGAAAATGAACCTGCGCGTCTTTCACTCTTCCCGAGGGACTTAGAAGAATTTTGTGATATTTTTTATTAAAATGGTGTATAAGGGTATATATATAAATATATTTTATGCACTGTATATGAGCTGGCGATTTCTAAGTCTGTGGTTCCGAGAGGGGGTAACCAGGCTCACTAATAAAGGTCAAGCCACTTGGCTGCCAGAATGCCCTGCTTCAGCACAGACCAGAAAGGCATTGTGATAAGCGTATCCCCGGTATAGTCAGGGGTTAATGGGAGTCGTCCCCGTCCCCCCAGTATACGGCCAGAACCATGGACCCGGTACTTGTGGTTCGGACTGTCTCCAACCAGCCATAATGTTGTGAGAGTGAAATTATGTCTAAGTCCAGCTTTGGTACATTAGAAGCAACTCTGAAACTTAACCTAAGCGTTTTTCGAAGCTACTTTTTAGCTAACTTCTTATAGGAAGGTCTAGGAGCTCTGAAAATGAACCTGCGCGTCTTTCACTCTTCCCGAGGGACTTAGAAGAATTTTGTGATATTTTTTATTAAAATGGTGTATAAGGGTATATATATAAATATATTTTATGCACTGTATATGAGCTGGCGATTTCTAAGTCTGTGGTTCCGAGAGGGGGTAACCAGGCTCACTAATAAAGGTCAAGCCACTTGGCTGCCAGAATGCCCTGCTTCAGCACAGACCAGAAAGGCATTGTGATAAGCGTATCCCCGGTATAGTCAGGGGTTAATGGGAGTCGTCCCCGTCCCCCCAGTATACGGCCAGAACCATGGACCCGGTACTTGTGGTTCGGACTGTCTCCAACCAGCCATAATGTTGTGAGAGTGAAATTATGTCTAAGTCCAGCTTTGGTACATTAGAAGCAACTCTGAAACTTAACCTAAGCGTTTTTCGAAGCTACTTTTTAGCTAACTTCTTATAGGAAGGTCTAGGAGCTCTGAAAATGAACCTGCGCGTCTTTCACTCTTCCCGAGGGACTTAGAAGAATTTTGTGATATTTTTTATTAAAATGGTGTATAAGGGTATATATATAAATATATTTTATGCACTGTATATGAGCTGGCGATTTCTAAGTCTGTGGTCCGAGAGGGGGTAACCAGGCTCACTAATAAAGGTCAAGCCACTTGCCTGCCAGAATGCCCTGCTTCAGCACAGACCAGAAAGGCATTGTGATAAGCGTATCCCCGGTATAGTCAGGGGTTAATGGGAGTCGTCCCCGTCCCCCCAGTATACGGCCAGAACCATGGACCCGGTACTTGTGGTTCGGACTGTCTCCAACCAGCCATAATGTTGTGAGAGTGAAATTATGTCTAAGTCCAGCTTTGGTACATTAGAAGCAACTCTGAAACTTAACCTAAGCGTTTTTCGAAGCTACTTTTTGGCTAACTTCTTATAGGAAGGTCTAGGAGCTCTGAAAATGAACGTGCGCGTCTTTCACTCTTCCCGAGGGACTTAGAAGAATTTTGTGATATTTTTTATTAAAATGGTGTATAAGGGTATATATATAAATATATTTTATGCACTGTATATGAGCTGGCGATTTCTAAGTCTGTGGTTCCGAGAGGGGGTAACCAGGCTCACTAATAAAGGTCAAGCCACTTGGCTGCCAGAATGCCCTGCTTCAGCACAGACCAGAAAGGCATTGTGATAAGCGTATCCCCGGTATAGTCAGGGGTTAATGGGAGTCGTCCCCGTCCCCCCAGTATACGACCAGAACCATGGACCCGGTACTTGTGGTTCGGACTGTTTCCAACCAGCCATAATGTTGTGAGAGTGAAATTATGTCTAAGTCCAGCTTTGGTACATTAGAAGCAACTCTGAAACTTAACCTAAGCGTTTTTCGAAGCTACTTTTTAGCTAACTTCTTATAGGAAGGTCTAGGAGCTCTGAAAATGAACCTGCGCGTCTTTCACTCTTCCCGAGGGACTTAGAAGAATTTTGTGATATTTTTTATTAAAATGGTGTATAAGGGTATATATATAAATATATTTTATGCACTGTATATGAGCTGGCGATTTCTAAGTCTGTGGTTCCGAGAGGGGGTAACCAGGCTCACTAATAAAGGTCAAGCCACTTGGCTGCCAGAATGCCCTGCTTCAGCACAGACCAGAAAGGCATTGTGATAAGCGTATCCCCGGTATAGTCAGGGGTTAATGGGAGTCGTCCCCGTCCCCCCAGTATACGGCCAGAACCATGGACCCGGTACTTGTGGTTCGGACTGTCTCCAACCAGCCATAATGTTGTGAGAGTGAAATTATGTCTAAGTCCAGCTTTGGTACATTAGAAGCAACTCTGAAACTTAACCTAAGCGTTTTTCGAAGCTACTTTTTAGCTAACTTCTTATAGGAAGGTCTAGGAGCTCTGAAAATGAACCTGCGCGTCTTTCACTCTTCCCGAGGGACTTAGAAGAATTTTGTGATATTTTTTATTAAAATGGTGTATAAGGGTATATATATAAATATATTTTATGCACTGTATATGAGCTGGCGATTTCTAAGTCTGTGGTTCCGAGAGGGGGTAACCAGGCTCACTAATAAAGGTCAAGCCACTTGCCTGCCAGAATGCCCTGCTTCAGCACAGACCAGAAAGGCATTGTGATAAGCGTATCCCCGGTATAGTCAGGGGTTAATGGGAGTCGTCCCCGTCCCCCCAGTATACGGCCAGAACCATGGACCCGGTACTTGTGGTTCGGACTGTCTCCAACCAGCCATAATGTTGTGAGAGTGAAATTATGTCTAAGTCCAGCTTTGGTACATTAGAAGCAACTCTGAAACTTAACCTAAGCGTTTTTCGAAGCTACTTTTTGGCTAACTTCTTATAGGAAGGTATAGGAGCTCTGAAAATGAACGTGCGCGTCTTTCACTCTTCCCGAGGGACTTAGAAGAATTTTGTGATATTTTTTATTAAAATGGTGTATAAGGGTATATATATAAATATATTTTATGCACTGTATATGAGCTGGCGATTTCTAAGTCTGTGGTTCCGAGAGGGGGTAACCAGGCTCACTAATAAAGGTCAAGCCACTTGGCTGCCAGAATGCCCTGCTTCAGCACAGACCAGAAAGGCATTGTGATAAGCGTATCCCCGGTATAGTCAGGGGTTAATGGGAGTCGTCCCCGTCCCCCCAGTATACGACCAGAACCATGGACCCGGTACTTGTGGTTCGGACTGTTTCCAACCAGCCATAATGTTGTGAGAGTGAAATTATGTCTAAGTCCAGCTTTGGTACATTAGAAGCAACTCTGAAACTTAATCCAAGCGTTTTTCGAAGCTACTTTTTAGCTAACTTCTTATAGGAAGGTCTAGGAGCTCTGAAAATGAACCTGCGCGTCTTTCACTCTTCCCGAGGGACTTAGAAGAATTTTGTGATATTTTTTATTAAAATGGTGTATAAGGGTATATATATAAATATATTTTATGCACTGTATATGAGCTGGCGATTTCTAAGTCTGTGGTTCCGAGAGGGGGTAACCAGGCTCACTAATAAAGGTCAAGCCACTTGCCTGCCAGAATGCCCTGCTTCAGCACAGACCAGAAAGGCATTGTGATAAGCGTATCCCCGGTATAGTCAGGGGTTAATGGGAGTCGTCCCCGTCCCCCCAGTATACGGCCAGAACCATGGACCCGGTACTTGTGGTTCGGACTGTCTCCAACCAGCCATAATGTTGTGAGAGTGAAATTATGTCTAAGTCCAGCTTTGGTACATTAGAAGCAACTCTGAAACTTAACCTAAGCGTTTTTCGAAGCTACTTTTTGGCTAACTTCTTATAGGAAGGTATAGGAGCTCTGAAAATGAACGTGCGCGTCTTTCACTCTTCCCGAGGGACTTAGAAGAATTTTGTGATATTTTTTATTAAAATGGTGTATAAGGGTATATATATAAATATATTTTATGCACTGTATATGAGCTGGCGATTTCTAAGTCTGTGGTTCCGAGAGGGGGTAACCAGGCTCACTAATAAAGGTCAAGCCACTTGGCTGCCAGAATGCCCTGCTTCAGCACAGACCAGAAAGGCATTGTGATAAGCGTATCCCCGGTATAGTCAGGGGTTAATGGGAGTCGTCCCCGTCCCCCCAGTATACGACCAGAACCATGGACCCGGTACTTGTGGTTCGGACTGTTTCCAACCAGCCATAATGTTGTGAGAGTGAAATTATGTCTAAGTCCAGCTTTGGTACATTAGAAGCAACTCTGAAACTTAATCCAAGCGTTTTTCGAAGCTACTTTTTAGCTAACTTCTTATAGGAAGGTCTAGGAGCTCTGAAAATGAACCTGCGCGTCTTTCACTCTTCCCGAGGGACTTAGAAGAATTTTGTGATATTTTTTATTAAAATGGTGTATAAGGGTATATATATAAATATATTTTATGCACTGTATATGAGCTGGCGATTTCTAAGTCTGTGGTTCCGAGAGGGGGTAACCAGGCTCACTAATAAAGGTCAAGCCACTTGCCTGCCAGAATGCCCTGCTTCAGCACAGACCAGAAAGGCATTGTGATAAGCGTATCCCCGGTATAGTCAGGGGTTAATGGGAGTCGTCCCCGTCCCCCCAGTATACGGCCAGAACCATGGACCCGGTACTTGTGGTTCGGACTGTCTCCAACCAGCCATAATGTTGTGAGAGTGAAATTATGTCTAAGTCCAGCTTTGGTACATTAGAAGCAACTCTGAAACTTAACCTAAGCGTTTTTCGAAGCTACTTTTTGGCTAACTTCTTATAGGAAGGTCTAGGAGCTCTGAAAATGAACGTGCGCGTCTTTCACTCTTCCCGAGGGACTTAGAAGAATTTTGTGATATTTTTTATTAAAATGGTGTATAAGGGTATATATATAAATATATTTTATGCACTGTATATGAGCTGGCGATTTCTAAGTCTGTGGTTCCGAGAGGGGGTAACCAGGCTCACTAATAAAGGTCAAGCCACTTGGCTGCCAGAATGCCCTGCTTCAGCACAGACCAGAAAGGCATTGTGATAAGCGTATCCCCGGTATAGTCAGGGGTTAATGGGAGTCGTCCCCGTCCCCCCAGTATACGGCCAGAACCATGGACCCGGTACTTGTGGTTCGGACTGTCTCCAACCAGCCATAATGTTGTGAGAGTGAAATTATGTCTAAGTCCAGCTTTGGTACATTAGAAGCAACTCTGAAACTTAACCTAAGCGTTTTTCGAAGCTACTTTTTAGCTAACTTCTTATAGGAAGGTCTAGGAGCTCTGAAAATGAACCTGCGCGTCTTTCACTCTTCCCGAGGGACTTAGAAGAATTTTGTGATATTTTTTATTAAAATGGTGTATAAGGGTATATATATAAATATATTTTATGCACTGTATATGAGCTGGCGATTTCTAAGTCTGTGGTTCCGAGAGGGGGTAACCAGGCTCACTAATAAAGGTCAAGCCACTTGCCTGCCAGAATGCCCTGCTTCAGCACAGACCAGAAAGGCATTGTGATAAGCGTATCCCCGGTATAGTCAGGGGTTAATGGGAGTCGTCCCCGTCCCCCCAGTATACGGCCAGAACCATGGACCCGGTACTTGTGGTTCGGACTGTCTCCAACCAGCCATAATGTTGTGAGAGTGAAATTATGTCTAAGTCCAGCTTTGGTACATTAGAAGCAACTCTGAAACTTAACCTAAGCGTTTTTCGAAGCTACTTTTTGGCTAACTTCTTATAGGAAGGTCTAGGAGCTCTGAAAATGAACGTGCGCGTCTTTCACTCTTCCCGAGGGACTTAGAAGAATTTTGTGATATTTTTTATTAAAATGGTGTATAAGGGTATATATATAAATATATTTTATGCACTGTATATGAGCTGGCGATTTCTAAGTCTGTGGTTCCGAGAGGGGGTAACCAGGCTCACTAATAAAGGTCAAGCCACTTGGCTGCCAGAATGCCCTGCTTCAGCACAGACCAGAAAGGCATTGTGATAAGCGTATCCCCGGTATAGTCAGGGGTTAATGGGAGTCGTCCCCGTCCCCCCAGTATACGGCCAGAACCATGGACCCGGTACTTGTGGTTCGGACTGTCTCCAACCAGCCATAATGTTGTGAGAGTGAAATTATGTCTAAGTCCAGCTTTGGTACATTAGAAGCAACTCTGAAACTTAACCTAAGCGTTTTTCGAAGCTACTTTTTAGCTAACTTCTTATAGGAAGGTCTAGGAGCTCTGAAAATGAACGTGCGCGTCTTTCACTCTTCCCGAGGGACTTAGAAGAATTTTGTGATATTTTTTATTAAAATGGTGTATAAGGGTATATATATAAATATATTTTATGCACTGTATATGAGCTGGCGATTTCTAAGTCTGTGGTTCCGAGAGGGGGTAACCAGGCTCACTAATAAAGGTCAAGCCACTTGGCTGCCAGAATGCCCTGCTTCAGCACAGACCAGAAAGGCATTGTGATAAGCGTATCCCCGGTATAGTCAGGGGTTAATGGGAGTCGTCCCCGTCCCCCCAGTATACGGCCAGAACCATGGACCCGGTACTTGTGGTTCGGACTGTTTCCAACCAGCCATAATGTTGTGAGAGTGAAATTATGTCTAAGTCCAGCTTTGGTACATTAGAAGCAACTCTGAAACTTAACCTAAGCGTTTTTCGAAGCTACTTTTTAGCTAACTTCTTATAGGAAGGTCTAGGAGCTCTGAAAATGAACCTGCGCGTCTTTCACTCTTCCCGAGGGACTTAGAAGAATTTTGTGATATTTTTTATTAAAATGGTGTATAAGGGTATATATATAAATATATTTTATGCACTGTATATGAGCTGGCGATTTCTAAGTCTGTGGTTCCGAGAGGGGGTAACCAGGCTCACTAATAAAGGTCAAGCCACTTGCCTGACAGAATGCCCTGCTTCAGCACAGACCAGAAAGGCATTGTGATAAGCGTATCCCCGGTATAGTCAGGGGTTAATGGGAGTCGTCCCCGTCCCCCCAGTATACGGCCAGAACCATGGACCCGGTACTTGTGGTTCGGACTGTCTCCAACCAGCCATAATGTTGTGAGAGTGAAATTATGTCTAAGTCCAGCTTTGGTACATTAGAAGCAACTCTGAAACTTAACCTAAGCGTTTTTCGAAGCTACTTTTTGGCTAACTTCTTATAGGAAGGTCTAGGAGCTCTGAAAATGAACGTGCGCGTCTTTCACTCTTCCCGAGGGACTTAGAAGAATTTTGTGATATTTTTTATTAAAATGGTGTATAAGGGTATATATATAAATATATTTTATGCACTGTATATGAGCTGGCGATTTCTAAGTCTGTGGTTCCGAGAGGGGGTAACCAGGCTCACTAATAAAGGTCAAGCCACTTGGCTGCCAGAATGCCCTGCTTCAGCACAGACCAGAAAGGCATTGTGATAAGCGTATCCCCGGTATAGTCAGGGGTTAATGGGAGTCGTCCCCGTCCCCCCAGTATACGGCCAGAACCATGGACCCGGTACTTGTGGTTCGGACTGTCTCCAACCAGCCATAATGTTGTGAGAGTGAAATTATGTCTAAGTCCAGCTTTGGTACATTAGAAGCAACTCTGAAACTTAACCTAAGCGTTTTTCGAAGCTACTTTTTGGCTAACTTCTTATAGGAAGGTCTAGGAGCTCTGAAAATGAACGTGCGCGTCTTTCACTCTTCCCGAGGGACTTAGAAGAATTTTGTGATATTTTTTATTAAAATGGTGTATAAGGGTATATATATAAATATATTTTATGCACTGTATATGAGCTGGCGATTTCTAAGTCTGTGGTTCCGAGAGGGGGTAACCAGGCTCACTAATAAAGGTCAAGCCACTTGGCTGCCAGAATGCCCTGCTTCAGCACAGACCAGAAAGGCATTGTGATAAGCGTATCCCCGGTATAGTCAGGGGTTAATGGGAGTCGTCCCCGTCCCCCCAGTATACGGCCAGAACCATGGACCCGGTACTTGTGGTTCGGACTGTCTCCAACCAGCCATAATGTTGTGAGAGTGAAATTATGTCTAAGTCCAGCTTTGGTACATTAGAAGCAACTCTGAAACTTAACCTAAGCGTTTTTCGAAGCTACTTTTTAGCTAACTTCTTATAGGAAGGTCTAGGAGCTCTGAAAATGAACCTGCGCGTCTTTCACTCTTCCCGAGGGACTTAGAAGAATTTTGTGATATTTTTTATTAAAATGGTGTATAAGGGTATATATATAAATATATTTTATGCACTGTATATGAGCTGGCGATTTCTAAGTCTGTGGTTCCGAGAGGGGGTAACCAGGCTCACTAATAAAGGTCAAGCCACTTGGCTGCCAGAATGCCCTGCTTCAGCACAGACCAGAAAGGCATTGTGATAAGCGTATCCCCGGTATAGTCAGGGGTTAATGGGAGTCGTCCCCGTCCCCCCAGTATACGGCCAGAACCATGGACCCGGTACTTGTGGTTCGGACTGTCTCCAACCAGCCATAATGTTGTGAGAGTGAAATTATGTCTAAGTCCAGCTTTGGTACATTAGAAGCAACTCTGAAACTTAACCTAAGCGTTTTTCGAAGCTACTTTTTGGCTAACTTCTTATATGAAGGTCTAGGAGCTCTGAAAATGAACGTGCGCGTCTTTCACTCTTCCCGAGGGACTTAGAAGAATTTTGTGATATTTTTTATTAAAATGGTGTATAAGGGTATATATATAAATATATTTTATGCACTGTATATGAGCTGGCGATTTCTAAGTCTGTGGTTCCGAGAGGGGGTAACCAGGCTCACTAATAAAGGTCAAGCCACTTGGCTGCCAGAATGCCCTGCTTCAGCACAGACCAGAAAGGCATTGTGATAAGCGTATCCCCGGTATAGTCAGGGGTTAATGGGAGTCGTCCCCGTCCCCCCAGTATACGGCCAGAACCATGGACCCGGTACTTGTGGTTCGGACTGTCTCCAACCAGCCATAATGTTGTGAGAGTGAAATTATGTCTAAGTCCAGCTTTGGTACATTAGAAGCAACTCTGAAACTTAACCTAAGCGTTTTTCGAAGCTACTTTTTAGCTAACTTCTTATAGGAAGGTCTAGGAGCTCTGAAAATGAATGTGCGCGTCTTTCACTCTTCCCGAGGGACTTAGAAGAATTTTGTGATATTTTTTATTAAAATGGTGTATAAGGGTATATATATAAATATATTTTATGCACTGTATATGAGCTGGCGATTTCTAAGTCTGTGGTTCCGAGAGGGGGTAACCAGGCTCACTAATAAAGGTCAAGCCACTTGCCTGCCAGAATGCCCTGCTTCAGCACAGACCAGAAAGGCATTGTGATAAGCGTATCCCCGGTATAGTCAGGGGTTAATGGGAGTCGTCCCCGTCCCCCCAGTATACGGCCAGAACCATGGACCCAGTACTTGTGGTTCGGACTGTCTCCAACCAGCCATAATGTTGTGAGAGTGAAATTATGTCTAAGTCTAGCTTTGGTACATTAGAAGCAACTCTGAAACTTAACCTAAGCGTTTTTCGAAGCTACTTTTTAGCTAACTTCTTATAAGAAGGTCTAGGAGCTCTGAAAATGAACGTGCGCGTCTTTCACTCTTCCCGAGGGACTTAGAAGAATTTTGTGATACTTTTTATTAAAATGGTGTATAAGGGTATATATATAAATATATTTTATGCACTGTATATGAGCTGGCGATTTCTAAGTCTGTGGTTCCGAGAGGGGGTAACCAGGCTCACTAATAAAGGTCAAGCCACTTGGCTGCCAGAATGCCCTGCTTCAGCACAGACCAGAAAGGCATTGTGATAAGCGTATCCCCGGTATAGTCAGGGGTTAATGGGAGTCATCCCCGTCCCCCCAGTATACGGCCAGAACCATGGACCCGGTACTTGTGGTTCGGACTGTCTCCAACCAGCCATAATGTTGTGAGAGTGAAATTATGTCTAAGTCCAGCTTTGGTACATTAGAAGCAACTCTGAAACTTAACCTAAGCGTTTTTCCAAGCTACTTTTTGGCTAACTTCTTATAGGAAGGTCTAGGAGCTCTGAAAATGAATGTGCGCGTCTTTCACTATTCGCGAGGGACTTAGAAGAATTTTGTGATATTTTTTATTAAAATGGTGTATAAGGGTATATATATAAATATATTTTATGCACTGTATATGAGCTGGCGATTTCTAAGTCTGTGGTTCCGAGAGGGGGTAACCAGGCTCACTAATAAAGGTCAAGCCACTTGGCTGCCAGAATGCCCTGCTTCAGCACAGACCAGAAAGGCATTGTGATAAGCGTATCCCCGGTATAGTCAGGGGTTAATGGGAGTCGTCCCCGTCCCCCCAGTATACGGCCAGAACCATGGACCCGGTACTTGTGGTTCGGACTGTCTCCAACCAGCCATAATGTTGTGAGAGTGAAATTATGTCTAAGTCCAGCTTTGGTACATTAGAAGCAACTCTGAAACTTAACCTAAGCGTTTTTCGAAGCTACTTTTTAGCTAACTTCTTATAGGAAGGTCTAGGAGCTCTGAAAATGAACCTGCGCGTCTTTCACTCTTCCCGAGGGACTTAGAAGAATTTTGTGATATTTTTTATTAAAATGGTGTATAAGGGTATATATATAAATATATTTTATGCACTGTATATGAGCTGGCGATTTCTAAGTCTGTGGTTCCGAGAGGGGGTAACCAGGCTCACTAATAAAGGTCAAGCCACTTGCCTGCCAGAATGCCCTGCTTCAGCACAGACCAGAAAGGCATTGTGATAAGCGTATCCCCGGTATAGTCAGGGGTTAATGGGAGTCGTCCCCGTCCCCCCAGTATACGGCCAGAACCATGGACCCGGTACTTGTGGTTCGGACTGTCTCCAACCAGCCATAATGTTGTGAGAGTGAAATTATGTCTAAGTCCAGCTTTGGTACATTAGAAGCAACTCTGAAACTTAACCTAAGCGTTTTTCGAAGCTACTTTTTGGCTAACTTCTTATAGGAAGGTCTAGGAGCTCTGAAAATGAACGTGCGCGTCTTTCACTCTTCCCGAGGGACTTAGAAGAATTTTGTGATATTTTTTATTAAAATGGTGTATAAGGGTATATATATAAATATATTTTATGCACTGTATATGAGCTGGCGATTTCTAAGTCTGTGGTTCCGAGAGGGGGTAACCAGGCTCACTAATAAAGGTCAAGCCACTTGGCTGCCAGAATGCCCTGCTTCAGCACAGACCAGAAAGGCATTGTGATAAGCGTATCCCCGGTATAGTCAGGGGTTAATGGGAGTCGTCCCCGTCCCCCCAGTATACGGCCAGAACCATGGACCCGGTACTTGTGGTTCGGACTGTCTCCAACCAGCCATAATGTTGTGAGAGTGAAATTATGTCTAAGTCCAGCTTTGGTACATTAGAAGCAACTCTGAAACTTAACCTAAGCGTTTTTCGAAGCTACTTTTTGGCTAACTTCTTATAGGAAGGTCTAGGAGCTCTGAAAATGAACGTGCGCGTCTTTCACTCTTCCCGAGGGACTTAGAAGAATTTTGTGATATTTTTTATTAAAATGGTGTATAAGGGTATATATATAAATATATTTTATGCACTGTATATGAGCTGGCGATTTCTAAGTCTGTGGTTCCGAGAGGGGGTAACCAGGCTCACTAATAAAGGTCAAGCCACTTGGCTGCCAGAATGCCCTGCTTCAGCACAGACCAGAAAGGCATTGTGATAAGCGTATCCCCGGTATAGTCAGGGGTTAATGGGAGTCGTCCCCGTCCCCCCAGTATACGGCCAGAACCATGGACCCAGTACTTGTGGTTCGGACTGTCTCCAACCAGCCATAATGTTGTGAGAGTGAAATTATGTCTAAGTCTAGCTTTGGTACATTAGAAGCAACTCTGAAACTTAACCTAAGCGTTTTTCGAAGCTACTTTTTAGCTAACTTCTTATAAGAAGGTCTAGGAGCTCTGAAAATGAACGTGCGCGTCTTTCACTCTTCCCGAGGGACTTAGAAGAATTTTGTGATACTTTTTATTAAAATGGTGTATAAGGGTATATATATAAATATATTTTATGCACTGTATATGAGCTGGCGATTTCTAAGTCTGTGGTTCCGAGAGGGGGTAACCAGGCTCACTAATAAAGGTCAAGCCACTTGGCTGCCAGAATGCCCTGCTTCAGCACAGACCAGAAAGGCATTGTGATAAGCGTATCCCCGGTATAGTCAGGGGTTAATGGGAGTCATCCCCGTCCCCCCAGTATACGGCCAGAACCATGGACCCGGTACTTGTGGTTCGGACTGTCTCCAACCAGCCATAATGTTGTGAGAGTGAAATTATGTCTAAGTCCAGCTTTGGTACATTAGAAGCAACTCTGAAACTTAACCTAAGCGTTTTTCCAAGCTACTTTTTGGCTAACTTCTTATAGGAAGGTCTAGGAGCTCTGAAAATGAATGTGCGCGTCTTTCACTATTCGCGAGGGACTTAGAAGAATTTTGTGATATTTTTTATTAAAATGGTGTATAAGGGTATATATATAAATATATTTTATGCACTGTATATGAGCTGGCGATTTCTAAGTCTGTGGTTCCGAGAGGGGGTAACCAGGCTCACTAATAAAGGTCAAGCCACTTGGCTGCCAGAATGCCCTGCTTCAGCACAGACCAGAAAGGCATTGTGATAAGCGTATCCCCGGTATAGTCAGGGGTTAATGGGAGTCGTCCCCGTCCCCCCAGTATACGGCCAGAACCATGGACCCGGTACTTGTGGTTCGGACTGTCTCCAACCAGCCATAATGTTGTGAGAGTGAAATTATGTCTAAGTCCAGCTTTGGTACATTAGAAGCAACTCTGAAACTTAACCTAAGCGTTTTTCGAAGCTACTTTTTAGCTAACTTCTTATAGGAAGGTCTAGGAGCTCTGAAAATGAACCTGCGCGTCTTTCACTCTTCCCGAGGGACTTAGAAGAATTTTGTGATATTTTTTATTAAAATGGTGTATAAGGGTATATATATAAATATATTTTATGCACTGTATATGAGCTGGCGATTTCTAAGTCTGTGGTTCCGAGAGGGGGTAACCAGGCTCACTAATAAAGGTCAAGCCACTTGCCTGCCAGAATGCCCTGCTTCAGCACAGACCAGAAAGGCATTGTGATAAGCGTATCCCCGGTATAGTCAGGGGTTAATGGGAGTCGTCCCCGTCCCCCCAGTATACGGCCAGAACCATGGACCCGGTACTTGTGGTTCGGACTGTCTCCAACCAGCCATAATGTTGTGAGAGTGAAATTATGTCTAAGTCCAGCTTTGGTACATTAGAAGCAACTCTGAAACTTAACCTAAGCGTTTTTCGAAGCTACTTTTTGGCTAACTTCTTATAGGAAGGTCTAGGAGCTCTGAAAATGAACGTGCGCGTCTTTCACTCTTCCCGAGGGACTTAGAAGAATTTTGTGATATTTTTTATTAAAATGGTGTATAAGGGTATATATATAAATATATTTTATGCACTGTATATGAGCTGGCGATTTCTAAGTCTGTGGTTCCGAGAGGGGGTAACCAGGCTCACTAATAAAGGTCAAGCCACTTGGCTGCCAGAATGCCCTGCTTCAGCACAGACCAGAAAGGCATTGTGATAAGCGTATCCCCGGTATAGTCAGGGGTTAATGGGAGTCGTCCCCGTCCCCCCAGTATACGGCCAGAACCATGGACCCGGTACTTGTGGTTCGGACTGTCTCCAACCAGCCATAATGTTGTGAGAGTGAAATTATGTCTAAGTCCAGCTTTGGTACATTAGAAGCAACTCTGAAACTTAACCTAAGCGTTTTTCGAAGCTACTTTTTGGCTAACTTCTTATAGGAAGGTCTAGGAGCTCTGAAAATGAACGTGCGCGTCTTTCACTCTTCCCGAGGGACTTAGAAGAATTTTGTGATATTTTTTATTAAAATGGTGTATAAGGGTATATATATAAATATATTTTATGCACTGTATATGAGCTGGCGATTTCTAAGTCTGTGGTTCCGAGAGGGGGTAACCAGGCTCACTAATAAAGGTCAAGCCACTTGGCTGCCAGAATGCCCTGCTTCAGCACAGACCAGAAAGGCATTGTGATAAGCGTATCCCCGGTATAGTCAGGGGTTAATGGGAGTCGTCCCCGTCCCCCCAGTATACGGCCAGAACCATGGACCCGGTACTTGTGGTTCGGACTGTCTCCAACCAGCCATAATGTTGTGAGAGTGAAATTATGTCTAAGTCCAGCTTTGGTACATTAGAAGCAACTCTGAAACTTAACCTAAGCGTTTTTCGAAGCTACTTTTTAGCTAACTTCTTATAGGAAGGTCTAGGAGCTCTGAAAATGAACCTGCGCGTCTTTCACTCTTCCCGAGGGACTTAGAAGAATTTTGTGATATTTTTTATTAAAATGGTGTATAAGGGTATATATATAAATATATTTTATGCACTGTATATGAGCTGGCGATTTCTAAGTCTGTGGTTCCGAGAGGGGGTAACCAGGCTCACTAATAAAGGTCAAGCCACTTGGCTGCCAGAATGCCCTGCTTCAGCACAGACCAGAAAGGCATTGTGATAAGCGTATCCCCGGTATAGTCAGGGGTTAATGGGAGTCGTCCCCGTCCCCCCAGTATACGGCCAGAACCATGGACCCGGTACTTGTGGTTCGGACTGTCTCCAACCAGCCATAATGTTGTGAGAGTGAAATTATGTCTAAGTCCAGCTTTGGTACATTAGAAGCAACTCTGAAACTTAACCTAAGCGTTTTTCGAAGCTACTTTTTGGCTAACTTCTTATATGAAGGTCTAGGAGCTCTGAAAATGAACGTGCGCGTCTTTCACTCTTCCCGAGGGACTTAGAAGAATTTTGTGATATTTTTTATTAAAATGGTGTATAAGGGTATATATATAAATATATTTTATGCACTGTATATGAGCTGGCGATTTCTAAGTCTGTGGTTCCGAGAGGGGGTAACCAGGCTCACTAATAAAGGTCAAGCCACTTGGCTGCCAGAATGCCCTGCTTCAGCACAGACCAGAAAGGCATTGTGATAAGCGTATCCCCGGTATAGTCAGGGGTTAATGGGAGTCGTCCCCGTCCCCCCAGTATACGGCCAGAACCATGGACCCGGTACTTGTGGTTCGGACTGTCTCCAACCAGCCATAATGTTGTGAGAGTGAAATTATGTCTAAGTCCAGCTTTGGTACATTAGAAGCAACTCTGAAACTTAACCTAAGCGTTTTTCGAAGCTACTTTTTAGCTAACTTCTTATAGGAAGGTCTAGGAGCTCTGAAAATGAATGTGCGCGTCTTTCACTCTTCCCGAGGGACTTAGAAGAATTTTGTGATATTTTTTATTAAAATGGTGTATAAGGGTATATATATAAATATATTTTATGCACTGTATATGAGCTGGCGATTTCTAAGTCTGTGGTTCCGAGAGGGGGTAACCAGGCTCACTAATAAAGGTCAAGCCACTTGCCTGCCAGAATGCCCTGCTTCAGCACAGACCAGAAAGGCATTGTGATAAGCGTATCCCCGGTATAGTCAGGGGTTAATGGGAGTCGTCCCCGTCCCCCCAGTATACGGCCAGAACCATGGACCCAGTACTTGTGGTTCGGACTGTCTCCAACCAGCCATAATGTTGTGAGAGTGAAATTATGTCTAAGTCTAGCTTTGGTACATTAGAAGCAACTCTGAAACTTAACCTAAGCGTTTTTCGAAGCTACTTTTTAGCTAACTTCTTATAAGAAGGTCTAGGAGCTCTGAAAATGAACGTGCGCGTCTTTCACTCTTCCCGAGGGACTTAGAAGAATTTTGTGATACTTTTTATTAAAATGGTGTATAAGGGTATATATATAAATATATTTTATGCACTGTATATGAGCTGGCGATTTCTAAGTCTGTGGTTCCGAGAGGGGGTAACCAGGCTCACTAATAAAGGTCAAGCCACTTGGCTGCCAGAATGCCCTGCTTCAGCACAGACCAGAAAGGCATTGTGATAAGCGTATCCCCGGTATAGTCAGGGGTTAATGGGAGTCATCCCCGTCCCCCCAGTATACGGCCAGAACCATGGACCCGGTACTTGTGGTTCGGACTGTCTCCAACCAGCCATAATGTTGTGAGAGTGAAATTATGTCTAAGTCCAGCTTTGGTACATTAGAAGCAACTCTGAAACTTAACCTAAGCGTTTTTCCAAGCTACTTTTTGGCTAACTTCTTATAGGAAGGTCTAGGAGCTCTGAAAATGAATGTGCGCGTCTTTCACTCTTCGCGAGGGACTTAGAAGAATTTTGTGATATTTTTTATTAAAATGGTGTATAAGGGTATATATATAAATATATTTTATGCACTGTATATGAGCTGGCGATTTCTAAGTCTGTGGTTCCGAGAGGGGGTAACCAGGCTCACTAATAAAGGTCAAGCCACTTGGCTGCCAGAATGCCCTGCTTCAGCACAGACCAGAAAGGCATTGTGATAAGCGTATCCCCGGTATAGTCAGGGGTTAATGGGAGTCGTCCCCGTCCCCCCAGTATACGGCCAGAACCATGGACCCGGTACTTGTGGTTCGGACTGTCTCCAACCAGCCATAATGTTGTGAGAGTGAAATTATGTCTAAGTCCAGCTTTGGTACATTAGAAGCAACTCTGAAACTTAACCTAAGCGTTTTTCGAAGCTACTTTTTAGCTAACTTCTTATAGGAAGGTCTAGGAGCTCTGAAAATGAACGTGCGCGTCTTTCACTCTTCCCGAGGGACTTAGAAGAATTTTGTGATATTTTTTATTAAAATGGTGTATAAGGGTATATATATAAATATATTTTATGCACTGTATATGAGCTGGCGATTTCTAAGTCTGTGGTTCCGAGAGGGGGTAACCAGGCTCACTAATAAAGGTCAAGCCACTTGCCTGCCAGAATGCCCTGCTTCAGCACAGACCAGAAAGGCATTGTGATAAGCGTATCCCCGGTATAGTCAGGGGTTAATGGGAGTCGTCCCCGTCCCCCCAGTATACGGCCAGAACCATGGACCCGGTACTTGTGGTTCGGACTGTCTCCAACCAGCCATAATGTTGTGAGAGTGAAATTATGTCTAAGTCTAGCTTTGGTACATTAGAAGCAACTCTGAAACTTAACCTAAGCGTTTTTCGAAGCTACTTTTTAGCTAACTTCTTATATGAAGGTCTAGGAGCTCTGAAAATGAACGTGCGCGTCTTTCACTCTTCGCGAGGGACTTAGAAGAATTTTGTGATATTTTTTATTAAAATGGTGTATAAGGGTATATATATAAATATATTTTATGCACTGTATATGAGCTGGCGATTTCTAAGTCTGTGGTTCCGAGAGGGGGTAACCAGGCTCACTAATAAAGGTCAAGCCACTTGCCTGCCAGAATGCCCTGCTTCAGCACAGACCAGAAAGGCATTGTGATAAGCGTATCCCCGGTATAGTCAGGGGTTAATGGGAGTCGTCCCCGTCCCCCCAGTATACGGCCAGAACCATGGACCCGGTACTTGTGGTTCGGACTGTCTCCAACCAGCCATAATGTTGTGAGAGTGAAATTATGTCTAAGTCTAGCTTTGGTACATTAGAAGCAACTCTGAAACTTAACCTAAGCGTTTTTCGAAGCTACTTTTTAGCTAACTTCTTATATGAAGGTCTAGGAGCTCTGAAAATGAACGTGCGCGTCTTTCACTCTTCGCGAGGGACTTAGAAGAATTTTGTGATATTTTTTATTAAAATGGTGTATAAGGGTATATATATAAATATATTTTATGCACTGTATATGAGCTGGCGATTTCTAAGTCTGTGGTTCCGAGAGGGGGTAACCAGGCTCACTAATAAAGGTCAAGCCACTTGGCTGCCAGAATGCCCTGCTTCAGCACAGACCAGAAAGGCATTGTGATAAGCGTATCCCCGGTATAGTCAGGGGTTAATGGGAGTCGTCCCCGTCCCCCCAGTATACGGCCAGAACCATGGACCCGGTACTTGTGGTTCGGACTGTCTCCAACCAGCCATAATGTTGTGAGAGTGAAATTATGTCTAAGTCCAGCTTTGGTACATTAGAAGCAACTCTGAAACTTAACCTAAGCGTTTTTCGAAGCTACTTTTTGGCTAACTTCTTATAGGAAGGTCTAGGAGCTCTGAAAATGAACGTGCGCGTCTTTCACTCTTCCCGAGGGACTTAGAAGAATTTTGTGATATTTTTTATTAAAATGGTGTATAAGGGTATATATATAAATATATTTTATGCACTGTATATGAGCTGGCGATTTCTAAGTCTGTGGTTCCGAGAGGGGGTAACCAGGCTCACTAATAAAGGTCAAGCCACTTGGCTGCCAGAATGCCCTGCTTCAGCACAGACCAGAAAGGCATTGTGATAAGCGTATCCCCGGTATAGTCAGGGGTTAATGGGAGTCGTCCCCGTCCCCCCAGTATACGGCCAGAACCATGGACCCGGTACTTGTGGTTCGGACTGTCTCCAACCAGCCATAATGTTGTGAGAGTGAAATTATGTCTAAGTCCAGCTTTGGTACATTAGAAGCAACTCTGAAACTTAACCTAAGCGTTTTTCGAAGCTACTTTTTAGCTAACTTCTTATAGGAAGGTCTAGGAGCTCTGAAAATGAACCTGCGCGTCTTTCACTCTTCCCGAGGGACTTAGAAGAATTTTGTGATATTTTTTATTAAAATGGTGTATAAGGGTATATATATAAATATATTTTATGCACTGTATATGAGCTGGCGATTTCTAAGTCTGTGGTTCCGAGAGGGGGTAACCAGGCTCACTAATAAAGGTCAAGCCACTTGGCTGCCAGAATGCCCTGCTTCAGCACAGACCAGAAAGGCATTGTGATAAGCGTATCCCCGGTATAGTCAGGGGTTAATGGGAGTCGTCCCCGTCCCCCCAGTATACGGCCAGAACCATGGACCCGGTACTTGTGGTTCGGACTGTCTCCAACCAGCCATAATGTTGTGAGAGTGAAATTATGTCTAAGTCCAGCTTTGGTACATTAGAAGCAACTCTGAAACTTAACCTAAGCGTTTTTCGAAGCTACTTTTTAGCTAACTTCTTATAGGAAGGTCTAGGAGCTCTGAAAATGAATGTGCGCGTCTTTCACTCTTCCCGAGGGACTTAGAAGAATTTTGTGATATTTTTTATTAAAATGGTGTATAAGGGTATATATATAAATATATTTTATGCACTGTATATGAGCTGGCGATTTCTAAGTCTGTGGTTCCGAGAGGGGGTAACCAGGCTCACTAATAAAGGTCAAGCCACTTGCCTGCCAGAATGCCCTGCTTCAGCACAGACCAGAAAGGCATTGTGATAAGCGTATCCCCGGTATAGTCAGGGGTTAATGGGAGTCGTCCCCGTCCCCCCAGTATACGGCCAGAACCATGGACCCAGTACTTGTGGTTCGGACTGTCTCCAACCAGCCATAATGTTGTGAGAGTGAAATTATGTCTAAGTCTAGCTTTGGTACATTAGAAGCAACTCTGAAACTTAACCTAAGCGTTTTTCGAAGCTACTTTTTAGCTAACTTCTTATAGGAAGGTCTAGGAGCTCTGAAAATGAACGTGCGCGTCTTTCACTCTTCCCGAGGGACTTAGAAGAATTTTGTGATACTTTTTATTAAAATGGTGTATAAGGGTATATATATAAATATATTTTATGCACTGTATATGAGCTGGCGATTTCTAAGTCTGTGGTTCCGAGAGGGGGTAACCAGGCTCACTAATAAAGGTCAAGCCACTTGGCTGCCAGAATGCCCTGCTTCAGCACAGACCAGAAAGGCATTGTGATAAGCGTATCCCCGGTATAGTCAGGGGTTAATGGGAGTCATCCCCGTCCCCCCAGTATACGGCCAGAACCATGGACCCGGTACTTGTGGTTCGGACTGTCTCCAACCAGCCATAATGTTGTGAGAGTGAAATTATGTCTAAGTCCAGCTTTGGTACATTAGAAGCAACTCTGAAACTTAACCTAAGCGTTTTTCCAAGCTACTTTTTGGCTAACTTCTTATAGGAAGGTCTAGGAGCTCTGAAAATGAATGTGCGCGTCTTTCACTCTTCGCGAGGGACTTAGAAGAATTTTGTGATATTTTTTATTAAAATGGTGTATAAGGGTATATATATAAATATATTTTATGCACTGTATATGAGCTGGCGATTTCTAAGTCTGTGGTTCCGAGAGGGGGTAACCAGGCTCACTAATAAAGGTCAAGCCACTTGGCTGCTAGAATGCCCTGCTTCAGCACAGACCAGAAAGGCATTGTGATAAGCGTATCCCCGGTATAGTCAGGGGTTAATGGGAGTCATCCCCGTCCCCCCAGTATACGGCCAGAACCATGGACCCGGTACTTGTGGTTCGGACTGTCTCCAACCAGCCATAATGTTGTGAGAGTGAAATTATGTCTAAGTCCAGCTTTGGTACATTAGAAGCAACTCTGAAACTTAACCTAAGCGTTTTTCGAAGCTACTTTTTGGCTAACTTCTTATAGGAAGGTCTAGGAGCTCTGAAAATGAACGTGCGCGTCTTTCACTCTTCCCGAGGGACTTAGAAGAATTTTGTGATATTTTTTATTAAAATGGTGTATAAGGGTATATATATAAATATATTTTATGCACTGTATATGAGCTGGCGATTTCTAAGTCTGTGGTTCCGAGAGGGGGTAACCAGGCTCACTAATAAAGGTCAAGCCACTTGGCTGCCAGAATGCCCTGCTTCAGCACAGACCAGAAAGGCATTGTGATAAGCGTATCCCCGGTATAGTCAGGGGTTAATGGGAGTCGTCCCCGTCCCCCCAGTATACGGCCAGAACCATGGACCCGGTACTTGTGGTTCGGACTGTCTCCAACCAGCCATAATGTTGTGAGAGTGAAATTATGTCTAAGTCCAGCTTTGGTACATTAGAAGCAACTCTGAAACTTAACCTAAGCGTTTTTCGAAGCTACTTTTTAGCTAACTTCTTATAGGAAGGTCTAGGAGCTCTGAAAATGAACCTGCGCGTCTTTCACTCTTCCCGAGGGACTTAGAAGAATTTTGTGATATTTTTTATTAAAATGGTGTATAAGGGTATATATATAAATATATTTTATGCACTGTATATGAGCTGGCGATTTCTAAGTCTGTGGTTCCGAGAGGGGGTAACCAGGCTCACTAATAAAGGTCAAGCCACTTGCCTGCCAGAATGCCCTGCTTCAGCACAGACCAGAAAGGCATTGTGATAAGCGTATCCCCGGTATAGTCAGGGGTTAATGGGAGTCGTCCCCGTCCCCCCAGTATACGGCCAGAACCATGGACCCGGTACTTGTGGTTCGGACTGTCTCCAACCAGCCATAATGTTGTGAGAGTGAAATTATGTCTAAGTCTAGCTTTGGTACATTAGAAGCAACTCTGAAACTTAACCTAAGCGTTTTTCGAAGCTACTTTTTAGCTAACTTCTTATATGAAGGTCTAGGAGCTCTGAAAATGAACGTGCGCGTCTTTCACTCTTCGCGAGGGACTTAGAAGAATTTTGTGATATTTTTTATTAAAATGGTGTATAAGGGTATATATATAAATATATTTTATGCACTGTATATGAGCTGGCGATTTCTAAGTCTGTGGTTCCGAGAGGGGGTAACCAGGCTCACTAATAAAGGTCAAGCCACTTGGCTGCCAGAATGCCCTGCTTCAGCACAGACCAGAAAGGCATTGTGATAAGCGTATCCCCGGTATAGTCAGGGGTTAATGGGAGTCGTCCCCGTCCCCCAGTATACGGCCAGAACCATGGACCCGGTACTTGTGGTTCGGACTGTCTCCAACCAGCCATAATGTTGTGAGAGTGAAATTATGTCTAAGTCCAGCTTTGGTACATTAGAAGCAACTCTGAAACTTAACCTAAGCGTTTTTCGAAGCTACTTTTTAGCTAACTTCTTATAGGAAGGTCTAGGAGCTCTGAAAATGAACGTGCGCGTCTTTCACTCTTCCCGAGGGACTTACTGTAGAAGAATTTTGTGATATTTTTTATTAAAATGGTGTATAAGGGTATATATATAAATATATTTTATGCACTGTATATGAGCTGGCGATTTCTAAGTCTGTGGTTCCGAGAGGGGGTAACCAGGCTCACTAATAAAGGTCAAGCCACTTGGCTGCCAGAATGCCCTGCTTCAGCACAGACCAGAAAGGCATTGTGATAAGCGTATCCCCGGTATAGTCAGGGGTTAATGGGAGTCATCCCCGTCCCCCCAGTATACGGCCAGAACCATGGACCCGGTACTTGTGGTTCGGACTGTCTCCAACCAGCCATAATGTTGTGAGAGTGAAATTATGTCTAAGTCCAGCTTTGGTACATTAGAAGCAACTCTGAAACTTAACCTAAGCGTTTTTCGAAGCTACTTTTTGGCTAACTTCTTATAGGAAGGTCTAGGAGCTCTGAAAATGAACGTGCGCGTCTTTCACTCTTCCCGAGGGACTTAGAAGAATTTTGTGATATTTTTTATTAAAATGGTGTATAAGGGTATATATATAAATATATTTTATGCACTGTATATGAGCTGGCGATTTCTAAGTCTGTGGTTCCGAGAGGGGGTAACCAGGCTCACTAATAAAGGTCAAGCCACTTGGCTGCCAGAATGCCCTGCTTCAGCACAGACCAGAAAGGCATTGTGATAAGCGTATCCCCGGTATAGTCAGGGGTTAATGGGAGTCGTCCCCGTCCCCCCAGTATACGGCCAGAACCATGGACCCGGTACTTGTGGTTCGGACTGTCTCCAACCAGCCATAATGTTGTGAGAGTGAAATTATGTCTAAGTCCAGCTTTGGTACATTAGAAGCAACTCTGAAACTTAACCTAAGCGTTTTTCGAAGCTACTTTTTAGCTAACTTCTTATAGGAAGGTCTAGGAGCTCTGAAAATGAACCTGCGCGTCTTTCACTCTTCCCGAGGGACTTAGAAGAATTTTGTGATATTTTTTATTAAAATGGTGTATAAGGGTATATATATAAATATATTTTATGCACTGTATATGAGCTGGCGATTTCTAAGTCTGTGGTTCCGAGAGGGGGTAACCAGGCTCACTAATAAAGGTCAAGCCACTTGCCTGCCAGAATGCCCTGCTTCAGCACAGACCAGAAAGGCATTGTGATAAGCGTATCCCCGGTATAGTCAGGGGTTAATGGGAGTCGTCCCCGTCCCCCCAGTATACGGCCAGAACCATGGACCCGGTACTTGTGGTTCGGACTGTCTCCAACCAGCCATAATGTTGTGAGAGTGAAATTATGTCTAAGTCCAGCTTTGGTACATTAGAAGCAACTCTGAAACTTAACCTAAGCGTTTTTCGAAGCTACTTTTTAGCTAACTTCTTATAGGAAGGTCTAGGAGCTCTGAAAATGAACGTGCGCGTCTTTCACTCTTCCCGAGGGACTTAGAAGAATTTTGTGATATTTTTTATTAAAATGGTGTATAAGGGTATATATATAAATATATTTTATGCACTGTATATGAGCTGGCGATTTCTAAGTCTGTGGTTCCGAGAGGGGGTAACCAGGCTCACTAATAAAGGTCAAGCCACTTGGCTGCCAGAATGCCCTGCTTCAGCACAGACCAGAAAGGCATTGTGATAAGCGTATCCCCGGTATAGTCAGGGGTTAATGGGAGTCGTCCCCGTCCCCCCAGTATACGGCCAGAACCATGGACCCGGTACTTGTGGTTCGGACTGTCTCCAACCAGCCATAATGTTGTGAGAGTGAAATTATGTCTAAGTCCAGCTTTGGTACATTAGAAGCAACTCTGAAACTTAACCTAAGCGTTTTTCGAAGCTACTTTTTAGCTAACTTCTTATAGGAAGGTCTAGGAGCTCTGAAAATGAACGTGCGCGTCTTTCACTCTTCCCGAGGGACTTAGAAGAATTTTGTGATATTTTTTATTAAAATGGTGTTTAAGGGTATATATATAAATATATTTTATGCACTGTATATGAGCTGGCGATTTCTAAGTCTGTGGTTCCGAGAGGGGGTAACCAGGCTCACTAATAAAGGTCAAGCCACTTGGCTGCCAGAATGCCCTGCTTCAGCACAGACCAGAAAGGCATTGTGATAAGCGTATCCCCGGTATAGTCAGGGGTTAATGGGAGTCGTCCCCGTCCCCCCAGTATACGGCCAGAACCATGGACCCGGTACTTGTGGTTCGGACTGTCTCCAACCAGCCATAATGTTGTGAGAGTGAAATTATGTCTAAGTCCAGCTTTGGTACATTAGAAGCAACTCTGAAACTTAACCTAAGCGTTTTTCGAAGCTACTTTTTAGCTAACTTCTTATAGGAAGGTCTAGGAGCTCTGAAAATGAACGTGCGCGTCTTTCACTCTTCCCGAGGTACTTAGAAGAATTTTGTGATATTTTTTATTAAAATGGTGTATAAGGGTATATATATAAATATATTTTATGCACTGTATATGAGCTGGCGATTTCTAAGTCTGTGGTTCCGAGAGGGGGTAACCAGGCTCACTAATAAAGGTCAAGCCACTTGGCTGCCAGAATGCCCTGCTTCAGCACAGACCAGAAAGGCATTGTGATAAGCGTATCCCCGGTATAGTCAGGGGTTAATGGGAGTCATCCCCGTCCCCCCAGTATACGGCCAGAACCATGGACCCGGTACTTGTGGTTCGGACTGTCTCCAACCAGCCATAATGTTGTGAGAGTGAAATTATGTCTAAGTCCAGCTTTGGTACATTAGAAGCAACTCTGAAACTTAACCTAAGCGTTTTTCGAAGCTACTTTTTGGCTAACTTCTTATAGGAAGGTCTAGGAGCTCTGAAAATGAACGTGCGCGTCTTTCACTCTTCCCGAGGGACTTAGAAGAATTTTGTGATATTTTTTATTAAAATGGTGTATAAGGGTATATATATAAATATATTTTATGCACTGTATATGAGCTGGCGATTTCTAAGTCTGTGGTTCCGAGAGGGGGTAACCAGGCTCACTAATAAAGGTCAAGCCACTTGGCTGCCAGAATGCCCTGCTTCAGCACAGACCAGAAAGGCATTGTGATAAGCGTATCCCCGGTATAGTCAGGGGTTAATGGGAGTCGTCCCCGTCCCCCCAGTATACGGCCAGAACCATGGACCCGGTACTTGTGGTTCGGACTGTCTCCAACCAGCCATAATGTTGTGAGAGTGAAATTATGTCTAAGTCCAGCTTTGGTACATTAGAAGCAACTCTGAAACTTAACCTAAGCGTTTTTCGAAGCTACTTTTTAGCTAACTTCTTATAGGAAGGTCTAGGAGCTCTGAAAATGAACCTGCGCGTCTTTCACTCTTCCCGAGGGACTTAGAAGAATTTTGTGATATTTTTTATTAAAATGGTGTATAAGGGTATATATATAAATATATTTTATGCACTGTATATGAGCTGGCGATTTCTAAGTCTGTGGTTCCGAGAGGGGGTAACCAGGCTCACTAATAAAGGTCAAGCCACTTGCCTGCCAGAATGCCCTGCTTCAGCACAGACCAGAAAGGCATTGTGATAAGCGTATCCCCGGTATAGTCAGGGGTTAATGGGAGTCGTCCCCGTCCCCCCAGTATACGGCCAGAACCATGGACCCGGTACTTGTGGTTCGGACTGTCTCCAACCAGCCATAATGTTGTGAGAGTGAAATTATGTCTAAGTCCAGCTTTGGTACATTAGAAGCAACTCTGAAACTTAACCTAAGCGTTTTTCGAAGCTACTTTTTAGCTAACTTCTTATAGGAAGGTCTAGGAGCTCTGAAAATGAACGTGCGCGTCTTTCACTCTTCCCGAGGGACTTAGAAGAATTTTGTGATATTTTTTATTAAAATGGTGTATAAGGGTATATATATAAATATATTTTATGCACTGTATATGAGCTGGCGATTTCTAAGTCTGTGGTTCCGAGAGGGGGTAACCAGGCTCACTAATAAAGGTCAAGCCACTTGGCTGCCAGAATGCCCTGCTTCAGCACAGACCAGAAAGGCATTGTGATAAGCGTATCCCCGGTATAGTCAGGGGTTAATGGGAGTCGTCCCCGTCCCCCCAGTATACGGCCAGAACCATGGACCCGGTACTTGTGGTTCGGACTGTCTCCAACCAGCCATAATGTTGTGAGAGTGAAATTATGTCTAAGTCCAGCTTTGGTACATTAGAAGCAACTCTGAAACTTAACCTAAGCGTTTTTCGAAGCTACTTTTTAGCTAACTTCTTATAGGAAGGTCTAGGAGCTCTGAAAATGAACGTGCGCGTCTTTCACTCTTCCCGAGGGACTTAGAAGAATTTTGTGATATTTTTTATTAAAATGGTGTTTAAGGGTATATATATAAATATATTTTATGCACTGTATATGAGCTGGCGATTTCTAAGTCTGTGGTTCCGAGAGGGGGTAACCAGGCTCACTAATAAAGGTCAAGCCACTTGGCTGCCAGAATGCCCTGCTTCAGCACAGACCAGAAAGGCATTGTGATAAGCGTATCCCCGGTATAGTCAGGGGTTAATGGGAGTCGTCCCCGTCCCCCCAGTATACGGCCAGAACCATGGACCCGGTACTTGTGGTTCGGACTGTCTCCAACCAGCCATAATGTTGTGAGAGAGAAATTATGTCTAAGTCTAGCTTTGGTACATTAGAAGCAACTCTGAAACTTAACCTAAGCGTTTTTCGAAGCTACTTTTTAGCTAACTTCTTATAGGAAGGTCTAGGAGCTCTGAAAATGAACGTGCGCGTCTTTCACTCTTCGCGAGGGACTTAGAAGAATTTTGTGATATTTTTTATTAAAATGGTGTATAAGGGTATATATATAAATATATTTTATGCACTGTATATGAGCTGGCGATTTCTAAGTCTGTGGTTCCGAGAGGGGGTAACCAGGCTCACTAATAAAGGTCAAGCCACTTGGCTGCCAGAATGCCCTGCTTCAGCACAGACCAGAAAGGCATTGTGATAAGCGTATCCCCGGTATAGTCAGGGGTTAATGGGAGTCGTCCCCGTCCCCCCAGTATACGGCCAGAACCATGGACCCGGTACTTGTGGTTCGGACTGTCTCCAACCAGCCATAATGTTGTGAGAGTGAAATTATGTCTAAGTCCAGCTTTGGTACATTAGAAGCAACTCTGAAACTTAACCTAAGCGTTTTTCGAAGCTACTTTTTAGCTAACTTCTTATAGGAAGGTCTAGGAGCTCTGAAAATGAACGTGCGCGTCTTTCACTCTTCCCGAGGTACTTAGAAGAATTTTGTGATATTTTTTATTAAAATGGTGTATAAGGGTATATATATAAATATATTTTATGCACTGTATATGAGCTGGCGATTTCTAAGTCTGTGGTTCCGAGAGGGGGTAACCAGGCTCACTAATAAAGGTCAAGCCACTTGGCTGCCAGAATGCCCTGCTTCAGCACAGACCAGAAAGGCATTGTGATAAGCGTATCCCCGGTATAGTCAGGGGTTAATGGGAGTCATCCCCGTCCCCCCAGTATACGGCCAGAACCATGGACCCGGTACTTGTGGTTCGGACTGTCTCCAACCAGCCATAATGTTGTGAGAGTGAAATTATGTCTAAGTCCAGCTTTGGTACATTAGAAGCAACTCTGAAACTTAACCTAAGCGTTTTTCGAAGCTACTTTTTGGCTAACTTCTTATAGGAAGGTCTAGGAGCTCTGAAAATGAACGTGCGCGTCTTTCACTCTTCCCGAGGGACTTAGAAGAATTTTGTGATATTTTTTATTAAAATGGTGTATAAGGGTATATATATAAATATATTTTATGCACTGTATATGAGCTGGCGATTTCTAAGTCTGTGGTTCCGAGAGGGGGTAACCAGGCTCACTAATAAAGGTCAAGCCACTTGGCTGCCAGAATGCCCTGCTTCAGCACAGACCAGAAAGGCATTGTGATAAGCGTATCCCCGGTATAGTCAGGGGTTAATGGGAGTCGTCCCCGTCCCCCCAGTATACGGCCAGAACCATGGACCCGGTACTTGTGGTTCGGACTGTCTCCAACCAGCCATAATGTTGTGAGAGTGAAATTATGTCTAAGTCCAGCTTTGGTACATTAGAAGCAACTCTGAAACTTAACCTAAGCGTTTTTCGAAGCTACTTTTTAGCTAACTTCTTATAGGAAGGTCTAGGAGCTCTGAAAATGAACCTGCGCGTCTTTCACTCTTCCCGAGGGACTTAGAAGAATTTTGTGATATTTTTTATTAAAATGGTGTATAAGGGTATATATATAAATATATTTTATGCACTGTATATGAGCTGGCGATTTCTAAGTCTGTGGTTCCGAGAGGGGGTAACCAGGCTCACTAATAAAGGTCAAGCCACTTGCCTGCCAGAATGCCCTGCTTCAGCACAGACCAGAAAGGCATTGTGATAAGCGTATCCCCGGTATAGTCAGGGGTTAATGGGAGTCGTCCCCGTCCCCCCAGTATACGGCCAGAACCATGGACCCGGTACTTGTGGTTCGGACTGTCTCCAACCAGCCATAATGTTGTGAGAGTGAAATTATGTCTAAGTCCAGCTTTGGTACATTAGAAGCAACTCTGAAACTTAACCTAAGCGTTTTTCGAAGCTACTTTTTAGCTAACTTCTTATAGGAAGGTCTAGGAGCTCTGAAAATGAACGTGCGCGTCTTTCACTCTTCCCGAGGGACTTAGAAGAATTTTGTGATATTTTTTATTAAAATGGTGTTTAAGGGTATATATATAAATATATTTTATGCACTGTATATGAGCTGGCGATTTCTAAGTCTGTGGTTCCGAGAGGGGGTAACCAGGCTCACTAATAAAGGTCAAGCCACTTGGCTGCCAGAATGCCCTGCTTCAGCACAGACCAGAAAGGCATTGTGATAAGCGTATCCCCGGTATAGTCAGGGGTTAATGGGAGTCGTCCCCGTCCCCCCAGTATACGGCCAGAACCATGGACCCGGTACTTGTGGTTCGGACTGTCTCCAACCAGCCATAATGTTGTGAGAGTGAAATTATGTCTAAGTCCAGCTTTGGTACATTAGAAGCAACTCTGAAACTTAACCTAAGCGTTTTTCGAAGCTACTTTTTAGCTAACTTCTTATAGGAAGGTCTAGGAGCTCTGAAAATGAACGTGCGCGTCTTTTACTCTTCCCGAGGGACTTAGAAGAATTTTGTGATATTTTTTATTAAAATGGTGTATAAGGGTATATATATAAATATATTTTATGCACTGTATATGAGCTGGCGATTTCTAAGTCTGTGGTTCCGAGAGGGGGTAACCAGGCTCACTAATAAAGGTCAAGCCACTTGGCTGCCAGAATGCCCTGCTTCAGCACAGACCAGAAAGGCATTGTGATAAGCGTATCCCCGGTATAGTCAGGGGTTAATGGGAGTCATCCCCGTCCCCCCAGTATACGGCCAGAACCATGGACCCGGTACTTGTGGTTCGGACTGTCTCCAACCAGCCATAATGTTGTGAGAGTGAAATTATGTCTAAGTCCAGCTTTGGTACATTAGAAGCAACTCTGAAACTTAACCTAAGCGTTTTTCGAAGCTACTTTTTGGCTAACTTCTTATAGGAAGGTCTAGGAGCTCTGAAAATGAATGTGCGCGTCTTTCACTCTTCGCGAGGGACTTAGAAGAATTTTGTGATATTTTTTATTAAAATGGTGTATAAGGGTATATATATAAATATATTTTATGCACTGTATATGAGCTGGCGATTTCTAAGTCTGTGGTTCCGAGAGGGGGTAACCAGGCTCACTAATAAAGGTCAAGCCACTTGGCTGCCAGAATGCCCTGCTTCAGCACAGACCAGAAAGGCATTGTGATAAGCGTATCCCCGGTATAGTCAGGGGTTAATGGGAGTCGTCCCCGTCCCCCCAGTATACGGCCAGAACCATGGACCCGGTACTTGTGGTTCGGACTGTCTCCAACCAGCCATAATGTTGTGAGAGTGAAATTATGTCTAAGTCCAGCTTTGGTACATTAGAAGCAACTCTGAAACTTAACCTAAGCGTTTTTCGAAGCTACTTTTTAGCTAACTTCTTATAGGAAGGTCTAGGAGCTCTGAAAATGAACGTGCGCGTCTTTCACTCTTCCCGAGGGACTTAGAAGAATTTTGTGATATTTTTTATTAAAATGGTGTATAAGGGTATATATATAAATATATTTTATGCACTGTATATGAGCTGGCGATTTCTAAGTCTGTGGTTCCGAGAGGGGGTAACCAGGCTCACTAATAAAGGTCAAGCCACTTGGCTGCCAGAATGCCCTGCTTCAGCACAGACCAGAAAGGCATTGTGATAAGCGTATCCCCGGTATAGTCAGGGGTTAATGGGAGTCATCCCCGTCCCCCCAGTATACGGCCAGAATCATGGACCCGGAACTTGTGGTTCGGACTGTCTCCAACCAGCCATAATGTTGTGAGAGTGAAATTATGTCTAAGTCCAGCTTTGGTACATTAGAAGCAACTCTGAAACTTAACCTAAGCGTTTTTCGAAGCTACTTTTTGGCTAACTTCTTATAGGAAGGTCTAGGAGCTCTGAAAATGAACGTGCGCGTCTTTCACTCTTCCCGAGGGACTTAGAAGAATTTTGTGATATTTTTTATTAAAATGGTGTATAAGGGTATATATATAAATATATTTTATGCACTGTATATGAGCTGGCGATTTCTAAGTCTGTGGTTCCGAGAGGGGGTAACCAGGCTCACTAATAAAGGTCAAGCCACTTGGCTGCCAAAATGCCCTGCTTCAGCACAGACCAGAAAGGCATTGTGATAAGCGTATCCCCGGTATAGTCAGGGGTTAATGGGAGTCGTCCCCGTCCCCCCAGTATACGGCCAGAACCATGGACCCGGTACTTGTGGTTCGGACTGTCTCCAACCAGCCATAATGTTGTGAGAGTGAAATTATGTCTAAGTCCAGCTTTGGTACATTAGAAGCAACTCTGAAACTTAACCTAAGCGTTTTTCGAAGCTACTTTTTGGCTAACTTCTTATAGGAAGGTCTAGGAGCTCTGAAAATGAACGTGCGCGTCTTTCACTCTTCCCGAGGGACTTAGAAGAATTTTGTGATATTTTTTATTAAAATGGTGTATAAGGGTATATATATAAATATATTTTATGCACTGTATATGAGCTGGCGATTTCTAAGTCTGTGGTTCCGAGAGGGGGTAACCAGGCTCACTAATAAAGGTCAAGCCACTTGCCTGCCAGAATGCCCTGCTTCAGCACAGACCAGAAAGGCATTGTGATAAGCGTATCCCCGGTATAGTCAGGGGTTAATGGGAGTGGTCCCCGTCCCCCCAGTATACGGCCAGAACCATGGACCCAGTACTTGTGGTTCGGACTGTCTCCAACCAGCCATAATGTTGTGAGAGTGAAATTATGTCTAAGTCTAGCTTTGGTACATTAGAAGCAACTCTTAAACTTAACCTAAGCGTTTTTCGAAGCTACTTTTTAGCTAACTTCTTATAGGAAGGTCTAGGAGCTCTGAAAATGAACGTGCGCGTCTTTCACTCTTCCCGAGGGACTTAGAAGAATTTTGTGATACTTTTTATTAAAATGGTGTATAAGGGTATATATATAAATATATTTTATGCACTGTATATGAGCTGGCGATTTCTAAGTCTGTGGTTCCGAGAGGGGGTAACCAGGCTCACTAATAAAGGTCAAGCCACTTGCCTGCCAGAATGCCCTGCTTCAGCACAGACCAGAAAGTCATTGTGATAAGCGTATCCCCGGTATAGTCAGGGGTTAATGGGAGTCGTCCCCGTCCCCCCAGTATACGGCCAGAACCATGGACCCGGTACTTGTGGTTCGGACTGTCTCCAACCAGCCATAATGTTGTGAGAGTGAAATTATGTCTAAGTCCAGCTTTGGTACATTAGAAGCAACTCTGAAACTTAACCTAAGCGTTTTTCGAAGCTACTTTTTAGCTAACTTCTTATAGGAAGGTCTAGGAGCTCTGAAAATGAACGTGCGCGTCTTTCACTCTTCCCGAGGGACTTAGAAGAATTTTGTGATACTTTTTATTAAAATGGTGTATAAGGGTATATATATAAATATATTTTATGCACTGTATATGAGCTGGCGATTTCTAAGTCTGTGGTTCCGAGAGGGGGTAACCAGGCTCACTAATAAAGGTCAAGCCACTTGCCTGCCAGAATGCCCTGCTTCAGCACAGACCAGAAAGTCATTGTGATAAGCGTATCCCCGGTATAGTCAGGGGTTAATGGGAGTCGTCCCCGTCCCCCCAGTATACGGCCAGAACCATGGACCCGGTACTTGTGGTTCGGACTGTCTCCAACCAGCCATAATGTTGTGAGAGTGAAATTATGTCTAAGTCCAGCTTTGGTACATTAGAAGCAACTCTGAAACTTAACCTAAGCGTTTTTCGAAGCTACTTTTTAGCTAACTTCTTATAGGAAGGTCTATGAGCTCTGAAAATGAACGTGCGCGTCTTTTACTCTTCCCGAGGGACTTAGAAGAATTTTGTGATATTTTTTATTAAAATGGTGTATAAGGGTATATATATAAATATATTTTATGCACTGTATATGAGCTGGCGATTTCTAAGTCTGTGGTTCCGAGAGGGGGTAACCAGGCTCACTAATAAAGGTCAAGCCACTTGCCTGCCAGAATGCCCTGCTTCAGCACAGACCAGAAAGGCATTGTGATAAGCGTATCCCCGGTATAGTCAGGGGTTAATGGGAGTCATCCCCGTCCCCCCAGTATACGGCCAGAACCATGGACCCGGTACTTGTGGTTCGGACTGTCTCCAACCAGCCATAATGTTGTGAGAGTGAAATTATGTCTAAGTCCAGCTTTGGTACATTAGAAGCAACTCTGAAACTTAACCTAAGCGTTTTTCGAAGCTACTTTTTGGCTAACTTCTTATAGGAAGGTCTAGGAGCTCTGAAATCGAATGTGCGCGTCTTTCACTCTTCGCGAGGGACTTAGAAGAATTTTGTGATATTTTTTATTAAAATGGTGTATAAGGGTATATATATAAATATATTTTATGCACTGTATATGAGCTGGCGATTTCTAAGTCTGTGGTTCCGAGAGGGGGTAACCAGGCTCACTAATAAAGGTCAAGCCACTTGGCTGCCAGAATGCCCTGCTTCAGCACAGACCAGAAAGGCATTGTGATAAGCGTATCCCCGGTATAGTCAGGGGTTAATGGGAGTCGTCCCCGTCCCCCCAGTATACGGCCAGAACCATGGACCCGGTACTTGTGGTTCGGACTGTCTCCAACCAGCCATAATGTTGTGAGAGTGAAATTATGTCTAAGTCCAGCTTTGGTACATTAGAAGCAACTCTGAAACTTAACCTAAGCGTTTTTCGAAGCTACTTTTTAGCTAACTTCTTATAGGAAGGTCTAGGAGCTCTGAAAATGAACGTGCGCGTCTTTCACTCTTCCCGAGGGACTTAGAAGAATTTTGTGATATTTTTTATTAAAATGGTGTATAAGGGTATATATATAAATATATTTTATGCACTGTATATGAGCTGGCGATTTCTAAGTCTGTGGTTCCGAGAGGGGGTAACCAGGCTCACTAATAAAGGTCAAGCCACTTGGCTGCCAGAATGCCCTGCTTCAGCACAGACCAGAAAGGCATTGTGATAAGCGTATCCCCGGTATAGTCAGGGGTTAATGGGAGTCATCCCCGTCCCCCCAGTATACGGCCAGAATCATGGACCCGGAACTTGTGGTTCGGACTGTCTCCAACCAGCCATAATGTTGTGAGAGTGAAATTATGTCTAAGTCCAGCTTTGGTACATTAGAAGCAACTCTGAAACTTAACCTAAGCGTTTTTCGAAGCTACTTTTTGGCTAACTTCTTATAGGAAGGTCTAGGAGCTCTGAAAATGAACGTGCGCGTCTTTCACTCTTCCCGAGGGACTTAGAAGAATTTTGTGATATTTTTTATTAAAATGGTGTATAAGGGTATATATATAAATATATTTTATGCACTTTATATGAGCTGGCGATTTCTAAGTCTGTGGTTCCGAGAGGGGGTAACCAGGCTCACTAATAAAGGTCAAGCCACTTGGCTGCCAGAATGCCCTGCTTCAGCACAGACCAGAAAGGCATTGTGATAAGCGTATCCCCGGTATAGTCAGGGGTTAATGGGAGTCGTCCCCGTCCCCCCAGTATACGGCCAGAACCATGGACCCGGTACTTGTGGTTCGGACTGTCTCCAACCAGCCATAATGTTGTGAGAGTGAAATTATGTCTAAGTCCAGCTTTGGTACATTAGAAGCAACTCTGAAACTTAACCTAAGCGTTTTTCGAAGCTACTTTTTAGCTAACTTCTTATAGGAAGGTCTAGGAGCTCTGAAAATGAACGTGCGCGTCTTTTACTCTTCCCGAGGGACTTAGAAGAATTTTGTGATATTTTTTATTAAAATGGTGTATAAGGGTATATATATAAATATATTTTATGCACTGTATATGAGCTGGCGATTTCTAAGTCTGTGGTTCCGAGAGGGGGTAACCAGGCTCACTAATAAAGGTCAAGCCACTTGGCTGCCAGAATGCCCTGCTTCAGCACAGACCAGAAAGGCATTGTGATAAGCGTATCCCCGGTATAGTCAGGGGTTAATGGGAGCCATCCCCGTCCCCCCAGTATACGGCCAGAACCATGGACCCGGTACTTGTGGTTCGGACTGTCTCCAACCAGCCATAATGTTGTAAGAGTGAAATTATGTCTAAGTCCAGCTTTGGTACATTAGAAGCAACTCTGAAACTTAACCTAAGCGTTTTTCGAAGCTACTTTTTGGCTAACTTCTTATAGGAAGGTCTAGGAGCTCTGAAAATGAATGTGCGCGTCTTTCACTCTTCGCGAGGGACTTAGAAGAATTTTGTGATATTTTTTATTAAAATGGTGTATAAGGGTATATATATAAATATATTTTATGCACTGTATATGAGCTGGCGATTTCTAAGTCTGTGGTTCCGAGAGGGGGTAACCAGGCTCACTAATAAAGGTCAAGCCACTTGGCTGCCAGAATGCCCTGCTTCAGCACAGACCAGAAAGGCATTGTGATAAGCGTATCCCCGGTATAGTCAGGGGTTAATGGGAGTCGTCCCCGTCCCCCCAGTATACGGCCAGAACCATGGACCCGGTACTTGTGGTTCGGACTGTCTCCAACCAGCCATAATGTTGTGAGAGTGAAATTATGTCTAAGTCCAGCTTTGGTACATTAGAAGCAACTCTGAAACTTAACCTAAGCGTTTTTCGAAGCTACTTTTTAGCTAACTTCTTATAGGAAGGTCTAGGAGCTCTGAAAATGAACGTGCGCGTCTTTTACTCTTCCCGAGGGACTTAGAAGAATTTTGTGATATTTTTTATTAAAATGGTGTATAAGGGTATATATATAAATATATTTTATGCACTGTATATGAGCTGGCGATTTCTAAGTCTGTGGTTCCGAGAGGGGGTAACCAGGCTCACTAATAAAGGTCAAGCCACTTGGCTGCCAGAATGCCCTGCTTCAGCACAGACCAGAAAGGCATTGTGATAAGCGTATCCCCGGTATAGTCAGGGGTTAATGGGAGCCATCCCCGTCCCCCCAGTATACGGCCAGAACCATGGACCCGGTACTTGTGGTTCGGACTGTCTCCAACCAGCCATAATGTTGTAAGAGTGAAATTATGTCTAAGTCCAGCTTTGGTACATTAGAAGCAACTCTGAAACTTAACCTAAGCGTTTTTCGAAGCTACTTTTTGGCTAACTTCTTATAGGAAGGTCTAGGAGCTCTGAAAATGAACGTGCGCGTCTTTCACTCTTCCCGAGGGACTTAGAAGAATTTTGTGATATTTTTTATTAAAATGGTGTATAAGGGTATATATATAAATATATTTTATGCACTTTATATGAGCTGGCGATTTCTAAGTCTGTGGTTCCGAGAGGGGGTAACCAGGCTCACTAATAAAGGTCAAGCCACTTGGCTGCCAGAATGCCCTGCTTCAGCACAGACCAGAAAGGCATTGTGATAAGCGTATCCCCGGTATAGTCAGGGGTTAATGGGAGTCGTCCCCGTCCCCCCAGTATACGGCCAGAACCATGGACCCGGTACTTGTGGTTCGGACTGTCTCCAACCAGCCATAATGTTGTGAGAGTGAAATTATGTCTAAGTCCAGCTTTGGTACATTAGAAGCAACTCTGAAACTTAACCTAAGCGTTTTTCGAAGCTACTTTTTAGCTAACTTCTTATAGGAAGGTCTAGGAGCTCTGAAAATGAACGTGCGCGTCTTTTACTCTTCCCGAGGGACTTAGAAGAATTTTGTGATATTTTTTATTAAAATGGTGTATAAGGGTATATATATAAATATATTTTATGCACTGTATATGAGCTGGCGATTTCTAAGTCTGTGGTTCCGAGAGGGGGTAACCAGGCTCACTAATAAAGGTCAAGCCACTTGGCTGCCAGAATGCCCTGCTTCAGCACAGACCAGAAAGGCATTGTGATAAGCGTATCCCCGGTATAGTCAGGGGTTAATGGGAGTCGTCCCCGTCCCCCCAGTATACGGCCAGAACCATGGACCCGGTACTTGTGGTTCGGACTGTCTCCAACCAGCCATAATGTTGTGAGAGTGAAATTATGTCTAAGTCCAGCTTTGGTACATTAGAAGCAACTCTGAAACTTAACCTAAGCGTTTTTCGAAGCTACTTTTTAGCTAACTTCTTATAGGAAGGTCTAGGAGCTCTGAAAATGAACGTGCGCGTCTTTTACTCTTCCCGAGGGACTTAGAAGAATTTTGTGATATTTTTTATTAAAATGGTGTATAAGGGTATATATATAAATATATTTTATGCACTGTATATGAGCTGGCGATTTCTAAGTCTGTGGTTCCGAGAGGGGGTAACCAGGCTCACTAATAAAGGTCAAGCCACTTGGCTGCCAGAATGCCCTGCTTCAGCACAGACCAGAAAGGCATTGTGATAAGCGTATCCCCGGTATAGTCAGGGGTTAATGGGAGCCATCCCCGTCCCCCCAGTATACGGCCAGAACCATGGACCCGGTACTTGTGGTTCGGACTGTCTCCAACCAGCCATAATGTTGTAAGAGTGAAATTATGTCTAAGTCCAGCTTTGGTACATTAGAAGCAACTCTGAAACTTAACCTAAGCGTTTTTCGAAGCTACTTTTTGGCTAACTTCTTATAGGAAGGTCTAGGAGCTCTGAAAATGAACGTGCGCGTCTTTCACTCTTCCCGAGGGACTTAGAAGAATTTTGTGATATTTTTTATTAAAATGGTGTATAAGGGTATATATATAAATATATTTTATGCACTTTATATGAGCTGGCGATTTCTAAGTCTGTGGTTCCGAGAGGGGGTAACCAGGCTCACTAATAAAGGTCAAGCCACTTGGCTGCCAGAATGCCCTGCTTCAGCACAGACCAGAAAGGCATTGTGATAAGCGTATCCCCGGTATAGTCAGGGGTTAATGGGAGTCGTCCCCGTCCCCCCAGTATACGGCCAGAACCATGGACCCGGTACTTGTGGTTCGGACTGTCTCCAACCAGCCATAATGTTGTGAGAGTGAAATTATGTCTAAGTCCAGCTTTGGTACATTAGAAGCAACTCTGAAACTTAACCTAAGCGTTTTTCGAAGCTACTTTTTAGCTAACTTCTTATAGGAAGGTCTAGGAGCTCTGAAAATGAACGTGCGCGTCTTTTACTCTTCCCGAGGGACTTAGAAGAATTTTGTGATATTTTTTATTAAAATGGTGTATAAGGGTATATATATAAATATATTTTATGCACTGTATATGAGCTGGCGATTTCTAAGTCTGTGGTTCCGAGAGGGGGTAACCAGGCTCACTAATAAAGGTCAAGCCACTTGGCTGCCAGAATGCCCTGCTTCAGCACAGACCAGAAAGGCATTGTGATAAGCGTATCCCCGGTATAGTCAGGGGTTAATGGGAGTCGTCCCCGTCCCCCCAGTATACGGCCAGAACCATGGACCCGGTACTTGTGGTTCGGACTGTCTCCAACCAGCCATAATGTTGTGAGAGTGAAATTATGTCTAAGTCCAGCTTTGGTACATTAGAAGCAACTCTGAAACTTAACCTAAGCGTTTTTCGAAGCTACTTTTTAGCTAACTTCTTATAGGAAGGTCTAGGAGCTCTGAAAATGAACGTGCGCGTCTTTTACTCTTCCCGAGGGACTTAGAAGAATTTTGTGATATTTTTTATTAAAATGGTGTATAAGGGTATATATATAAATATATTTTATGCACTGTATATGAGCTGGCGATTTCTAAGTCTGTGGTTCCGAGAGGGGGTAACCAGGCTCACTAATAAAGGTCAAGCCACTTGGCTGCCAGAATGCCCTGCTTCAGCACAGACCAGAAAGGCATTGTGATAAGCGTATCCCCGGTATAGTCAGGGGTTAATGGGAGCCATCCCCGTCCCCCCAGTATACGGCCAGAACCATGGACCCGGTACTTGTGGTTCGGACTGTCTCCAACCAGCCATAATGTTGTAAGAGTGAAATTATGTCTAAGTCCAGCTTTGGTACATTAGAAGCAACTCTGAAACTTAACCTAAGCGTTTTTCGAAGCTACTTTTTGGCTAACTTCTTATAGGAAGGTCTAGGAGCTCTGAAAATGAATGTGCGCGTCTTTCACTCTTCGCGAGGGACTTAGAAGAATTTTGTGATATTTTTTATTAAAATGGTGTATAAGGGTATATATATAAATATATTTTATGCACTGTATATGAGCTGGCGATTTCTAAGTCTGTGGTTCCGAGAGGGGGTAACCAGGCTCACTAATAAAGGTCAAGCCACTTGGCTGCCAGAATGCCCTGCTTCAGCACAGACCAGAAAGGCATTGTGATAAGCGTATCCCCGGTATAGTCAGGGGTTAATGGGAGCCATCCCCGTCCCCCCAGTATACGGCCAGAACCATGGACCCGGTACTTGTGGTTCGGACTGTCTCCAACCAGCCATAATGTTGTAAGAGTGAAATTATGTCTAAGTCCAGCTTTGGTACATTAGAAGCAACTCTGAAACTTAACCTAAGCGTTTTTCGAAGCTACTTTTTGGCTAACTTCTTATAGGAAGGTCTAGGAGCTCTGAAAATGAACGTGCGCGTCTTTCACTCTTCCCGAGGGACTTAGAAGAATTTTGTGATATTTTTTATTAAAATGGTGTATAAGGGTATATATATAAATATATTTTATGCACTTTATATGAGCTGGCGATTTCTAAGTCTGTGGTTCCGAGAGGGGGTAACCAGGCTCACTAATAAAGGTCAAGCCACTTGGCTGCCAGAATGCCCTGCTTCAGCACAGACCAGAAAGGCATTGTGATAAGCGTATCCCCGGTATAGTCAGGGGTTAATGGGAGTCGTCCCCGTCCCCCCAGTATACGGCCAGAACCATGGACCCGGTACTTGTGGTTCGGACTGTCTCCAACCAGCCATAATGTTGTGAGAGTGAAATTATGTCTAAGTCCAGCTTTGGTACATTAGAAGCAACTCTGAAACTTAACCTAAGCGTTTTTCGAAGCTACTTTTTAGCTAACTTCTTATAGGAAGGTCTAGGAGCTCTGAAAATGAACGTGCGCGTCTTTTACTCTTCCCGAGGGACTTAGAAGAATTTTGTGATATTTTTTATTAAAATGGTGTATAAGGGTATATATATAAATATATTTTATGCACTGTATATGAGCTGGCGATTTCTAAGTCTGTGGTTCCGAGAGGGGGTAACCAGGCTCACTAATAAAGGTCAAGCCACTTGGCTGCCAGAATGCCCTGCTTCAGCACAGACCAGAAAGGCATTGTGATAAGCGTATCCCCGGTATAGTCAGGGGTTAATGGGAGTCGTCCCCGTCCCCCCAGTATACGGCCAGAACCATGGACCCGGTACTTGTGGTTCGGACTGTCTCCAACCAGCCATAATGTTGTGAGAGTGAAATTATGTCTAAGTCCAGCTTTGGTACATTAGAAGCAACTCTGAAACTTAACCTAAGCGTTTTTCGAAGCTACTTTTTAGCTAACTTCTTATAGGAAGGTCTAGGAGCTCTGAAAATGAACGTGCGCGTCTTTTACTCTTCCCGAGGGACTTAGAAGAATTTTGTGATATTTTTTATTAAAATGGTGTATAAGGGTATATATATAAATATATTTTATGCACTGTATATGAGCTGGCGATTTCTAAGTCTGTGGTTCCGAGAGGGGGTAACCAGGCTCACTAATAAAGGTCAAGCCACTTGGCTGCCAGAATGCCCTGCTTCAGCACAGACCAGAAAGGCATTGTGATAAGCGTATCCCCGGTATAGTCAGGGGTTAATGGGAGCCATCCCCGTCCCCCCAGTATACGGCCAGAACCATGGACCCGGTACTTGTGGTTCGGACTGTCTCCAACCAGCCATAATGTTGTAAGAGTGAAATTATGTCTAAGTCCAGCTTTGGTACATTAGAAGCAACTCTGAAACTTAACCTAAGCGTTTTTCGAAGCTACTTTTTGGCTAACTTCTTATAGGAAGGTCTAGGAGCTCTGAAAATGAATGTGCGCGTCTTTCACTCTTCGCGAGGGACTTAGAAGAATTTTGTGATATTTTTTATTAAAATGGTGTATAAGGGTATATATATAAATATATTTTATGCACTGTATATGAGCTGGCGATTTCTAAGTCTGTGGTTCCGAGAGGGGGTAACCAGGCTCACTAATAAAGGTCAAGCCACTTGGCTGCCAGAATGCCCTGCTTCAGCACAGACCAGAAAGGCATTGTGATAAGCGTATCCCCGGTATAGTCAGGGGTTAATGGGAGTCGTCCCCGTCCCCCCAGTATACGGCCAGAACCATGGACCCGGTACTTGTGGTTCGGACTGTCTCCAACCAGCCATAATGTTGTGAGAGTGAAATTATGTCTAAGTCCAGCTTTGGTACATTAGAAGCAACTCTGAAACTTAACCTAAGCGTTTTTCGAAGCTACTTTTTAGCTAACTTCTTATAGGAAGGTCTAGGAGCTCTGAAAATGAACGTGCGCGTCTTTTACTCTTCCCGAGGGACTTAGAAGAATTTTGTGATATTTTTTATTAAAATGGTGTATAAGGGTATATATATAAATATATTTTATGCACTGTATATGAGCTGGCGATTTCTAAGTCTGTGGTTCCGAGAGGGGGTAACCAGGCTCACTAATAAAGGTCAAGCCACTTGGCTGCCAGAATGCCCTGCTTCAGCACAGACCAGAAAGGCATTGTGATAAGCGTATCCCCGGTATAGTCAGGGGTTAATGGGAGCCATCCCCGTCCCCCCAGTATACGGCCAGAACCATGGACCCGGTACTTGTGGTTCGGACTGTCTCCAACCAGCCATAATGTTGTAAGAGTGAAATTATGTCTAAGTCCAGCTTTGGTACATTAGAAGCAACTCTGAAACTTAACCTAAGCGTTTTTCGAAGCTACTTTTTGGCTAACTTCTTATAGGAAGGTCTAGGAGCTCTGAAAATGAATGTGCGCGTCTTTCACTCTTCGCGAGGGACTTAGAAGAATTTTGTGATATTTTTTATTAAAATGGTGTATAAGGGTATATATATAAATATATTTTATGCACTGTATATGAGCTGGCGATTTCTAAGTCTGTGGTTCCGAGAGGGGGTAACCAGGCTCACTAATAAAGGTCAAGCCACTTGGCTGCCAGAATGCCCTGCTTCAGCACAGACCAGAAAGGCATTGTGATAAGCGTATCCCCGGTATAG
This sequence comes from Ascaphus truei, assembly GCF_040206685.1. Taxonomy (NCBI): domain Eukaryota; kingdom Metazoa; phylum Chordata; class Amphibia; order Anura; family Ascaphidae; genus Ascaphus; species Ascaphus truei. Next base: position 463,074 of record NW_027455869.1, read on the forward strand.
TCAGGGGTTAATGGGAGTCGTCCCCGTCCCCCCAGTATACGGCCAGAACCATGGACCCGGTACTTGTGGTTCGGACTGTCTCCAACCAGCCATAATGTTGTGAGAGTGAAATTATGTCTAAGTCCAGCTTTGGTACATTAGAAGCAACTCTGAAACTTAACCTAAGCGTTTTTCGAAGCTACTTTTTAGCTAACTTCTTATAGGAAGGTCTAGGAGCTCTGAAAATGAACGTGCGCGTCTTTCTCTCTTCCCGAGGGACTTAGAAGAATTTTGTGATATTTTTTATTAAAATGGTGTATAAGGGTATATATATAAATATATTTTATGCACTGTATATGAGCTGGCGATTTCTAAGTCTGTGGTTCCGAGAGGGGATAACCAGGCTCACTAATAAAGGTCAAGCCACTTGGCTGCCAGAATGCCCTGCTTCAGCACAGACCAGAAAGGCATTGTGATAAGCGTATCCCCGGTATAGTCAGGGGTTAATGGGAGTCATCCCCGTCCCCCCAGTATACGGCCAGAATCATGGACCCGGAACTTGTGGTTCGGACTGTCTCCAACCAGCCATAATGTTGTGAGAGTGAACTTATGTCTAAGTCCAGCTTTGGTACATTAGAAGCAACTCTGAAACTTAACCTAAGCGTTTTTCGAAGCTACTTTTTGGCTAACTTCTTATAGGAAGGTCTAGGAGCTCTGAAAATGAACGTGCGCGTCTTTCACTCTTCCCGAGGGACTTAGAAGAATTTTGTGATATTTTTTATTAAAATGGTGTATAAGGGTATATATATAAATATATTTTATGCACTGTATATGAGCTGGCGATTTCTAAGTCTGTGGTTCCGAGAGGGGGTAACCAGGCTCACTAATAAAGGTCAAGCCACTTGGCTGCCAGAATGCCCTGCTTCAGCACAGACCAGAAAGGCATTGTGATAAGCGTATCCCCGGTATAGTCAGGGGTTAATGGGAGTCGTCCCCGTCCCCCCAGTATACGGCCAGAACCATGGACCCGGTACTTGTGGTTCGGACTGTCTCCAACCAGCCATAATGTTGTGAGAGTGAAATTATGTCTAAGTCCAGCTTTGGTACATTAGAAGCAACTCTGAAACTTAACCTAAGCGTTTTTCGAAGCTACTTTTTGGCTAACTTCTTATAGGAAGGTCTAGGAGCTCTGAAAATGAACGTGCGCGTCTTTCACTCTTCCCGAGGGACTTAGAAGAATTTTGTGATATTTTTTATTAAAATGGTGTATAAGGGTATATATATAAATATATTTTATGCACTGTATATGAGCTGGCGATTTCTAAGTCTGTGGTTCCGAGAGGGGGTAACCAGGCTCACTAATAAAGGTCAAGCCACTTGGCTGCCAGAATGCCCTGCTTCAGCACAGACCAGAAAGGCATTGTGATAAGCGTATCCCCGGTATAGTCAGGGGTTAATGGGAGTCATCCCCGTCCCCCCAGTATACGGCCAGAATCATGGACCCGGAACTTGTGGTTCGGACTGTCTCCAACCAGCCATAATGTTGTGAGAGTGAAATTATGTCTAAGTCCAGCTTTGGTACATTAGAAGCAACTCTGAAACTTAACCTAAGCGTTTTTCGAAGCTACTTTTTGGCTAACTTCTTATAGGAAGGTCTAGGAGCTCTGAAAATGAACCTGCGCGTCTTTCACTCTTCCCGAGGGACTTAGAAGAATTTTGTGATATTTTTTATTAAAATGGTGTATAAGGGTATATATATAAATATATTTTATGCACTGTATATGAGCTGGCGATTTCTAAGTCTGTGGTTCCGAGAGGGGGTAACCAGGCTCACTAATAAAGGTCAAGCCACTTGGCTGCCAGAATGCCCTGCTTCAGCACAGACCAGAAAGGCATTGTGATAAGCGTATCCCCGGTATAGTCAGGGGTTAATGGGAGTCGTCCCCGTCCCCCCAGTATACGGCCAGAACCATGGACCCGGTACTTGTGGTTCGGACTGTCTCCAACCAGCCATAATGTTGTGAGAGTGAAATTATGTCTAAGTCCAGCTTTGGTACATTAGAAGCAACTCTGAAACTTAACCTAAGCGTTTTTCGAAGCTACTTTTTAGCTAACTTCTTATAGGAAGGTCTAGGAGCTCTGAAAATGAACCTGCGCGTCTTTCACTCTTCCCGAGGGACTTAGAAGAATTTTGTGATATTTTTTATTAAAATGGTGTATAAGGGTATATATATAAATATATTTTATGCACTGTATATGAGCTGGCGATTTCTAAGTCTGTGGTTCCGAGAGGGGGTAACCAGGCTCACTAATAAAGGTCAAGCCACTTGGCTGCCAGAATGCCCTGCTTCAGCACAGACCAGAAAGGCATTGTGATAAGCGTATCCCCGGTATAGTCAGGGGTTAATGGGAGTCATCCCCGTCCCCCCAGTATACAGCCAGAACCATGGACCCGGTACTTGTGGTTCGGACTGTCTCCAACCAGCCATAATGTTGTGAGAGTGAAATTATGTCTAAGTCCAGCTTTGGTACATTAGAAGCAACTCTGAAACTTAACCTAAGCGTTTTTCGAAGCTACTTTTTGGCTAACTTCTTATAGGAAGGTCTAGGAGCTCTGAAAATGAATGTGCGCGTCTTTCACTCTTCGCGAGGGACTTAGAAGAATTTTGTGATATTTTTTATTAAAATGGTGTATAAGGGTATATATATAAATATATTTTATGCACTGTATATGAGCTGGCGATTTCTAAGTCTGTGGTTCCGAGAGGGGGTAACCAGGCTCACTAATAAAGGTCAAGCCACTTGGCTGCCAGAATGCCCTGCTTCAGCACAGACCAGAAAGGCATTGTGATAAGCGTATCCCCGGTATAGTCAGGAGTTAATGGGAGTCGTCCCCGTCCCCCCAGTATACGGCCAGAACCATGGACCCGGTACTTGTGGTTCGGACTGTCTCCAACCAGCCATAATGTTGTGAGAGTGAAATTATGTCTAAGTCCAGCTTTGGTACATTAGAAGCAACTCTGAAACTTAACCTAAGCGTTTTTCGAAGCTACTTTTTAGCTAACTTCTTATAGGAAGGTCTAGGAGCTCTGAAAATGAACGTGCGCGTCTTTCACTCTTCCCGAGGGACTTAGAAGAATTTTGTGATATTTCTTATTAAAATGGTGTATAAGGGTATATATATAAATATATTTTATGCACTGTATATGAGCTGGCGATTTCTAAGTCTGTGGTTCCGAGAGGGGGTAACCAGGCTCACTAATAAAGGTCAAGCCACTTGCCTGCCAGAATGCCCTGCTTCAGCACAGACCAGAAAGGCATTGTGATAAGCGTATCCCCGGTATAGTCAGGGGTTAATGGGAGTCGTCCCCGTCCCCCCAGTATACGGCCAGAACCATGGACCCGGTACTTGTGGTTCGGACTGTCTCCAACCAGCCATAATGTTGTGAGAGTGAAATTATGTCTAAGTCCAGATTTGGTACATTAGAAGCAACTCTGAAACTTAACCTAAGCGTTTTTCGAAGCTACTTTTTGGCTAACTTCTTATAGGAAGGTCTAGGAGCTCTGAAAATGAACGTGCGCGTCTTTCACTCTTCCCGAGGGACTTAGAAGAATTTTGTGATATTTTTTATTAAAATGGTGTATAAGGGTATATATATAAATATATTTTATGCACTGTATATGAGCTGGCGATTTCTAAGTCTGTGGTTCCGAGAGGGGGTAACCAGGCTCACTAATAAAGGTCAAGCCACTTGGCTGCCAGAATGCCCTGCTTCAGCACAGACCAGAAAGGCATTGTGATAAGCGTATCCCCGGTATAGTCAGGGGTTAATGGGAGTCGTCCCCGTCCCCCCAGTATACGGCCAGAACCATGGACCCGGTACTTGTGGTTCGGACTGTCTCCAACCAGCCATAATGTTGTGAGAGTGAAATTATGTCTAAGTCCAGCTTTGGTACATTAGAAGCAACTCTGAAACTTAACCTAAGCGTTTTTCGAAGCTACTTTTTAGCTAACTTCTTATAGGAAGGTCTAGGAGCTCTGAAAATGAACCTGCGCGTCTTTCACTCTTCCCGAGGGACTTAGAAGAATTTTGTGATATTTTTTATTAAAATGGTGTATAAGGGTATATATATAAATATATTTTATGCACTGTATATGAGCTGGCGATTTCTAAGTCTGTGGTTCCGAGAGGGGGTAACCAGGCTCACTAATAAAGGTCAAGCCACTTGCCTGCCAGAATGCCCTGCTTCAGCACAGACCAGAAAGGCATTGTGATAAGCGTATCCCCGGTATAGTCAGGGGTTAATGGGAGTCGTCCCCGTCCCCCCAGTATACGGCCAGAACCATGGACCCAGTACTTGTGGTTCGGACTGTCTCCAACCAGCCATAATGTTGTGAGAGTGAAATTATGTCTAAGTCTAGCTTTGGTACATTAGAAGCAACTCTGAAACTTAACCTAAGCGTTTTTCGAAGCTACTTTTTAGCTAACTTCTTATAGGAAGGTCTAGGAGCTCTGAAAATGAACGTGCGCGTCTTTCACTCTTCCCGAGGGACTTAGAAGAATTTTGTGATACTTTTTATTAAAATGGTGTATAAGGGTATATATATAAATATATTTTATGCACTGTATATGAGCTGGCGATTTCTAAGTCTGTGGTTCCGAGAGGGGGTAACCAGGCTCACTAATAAAGGTCAAGCCACTTGCCTGCCAGAATGCCCTGCTTCAGCACAGACCAGAAAGTCATTGTGATAAGCGTATCCCCGGTATAGTCAGGGGTTAATGGGAGTCGTCCCCGTCCCCCCAGTATACGGCCAGAACCATGGACCCGGTACTTGTGGTTCGGACTGTCTCCAACCAGCCATAATGTTGTGAGAGTGAAATTATGTCTAAGTCCAGCTTTGGTACATTAGAAGCAACTCTGAAACTTAACCTAAGCGTTTTTCGAAGCTACTTTTTAGCTAACTTCTTATAGGAAGGTATAGGAGCTCTGAAAATGAACGTGCGCGTCTTTTACTCTTCCCGAGGGACTTAGAAGAATTTTGTGATATTTTTTATTAAAATGGTGTATAAGGGTATATATATAAATATATTTTATGCACTGTATATGAGCTGGCGATTTCTAAGTCTGTGGTTCCGAGAGGGGGTAACCAGGCTCACTAATAAAGGTCAAGCCACTTGGCTGCCAGAATGCCCTGCTTCAGCACAGACCAGAAAGGCATTGTGATAAGCGTATCCCCGGTATAGTCAGGGGTTAATGGGAGTCATCCCCGTCCCCCCAGTATACGGCCAGAACCATGGACCCGGTACTTGTGGTTCGGACTGTCTCCAACCAGCCATAATGTTGTGAGAGTGAAATTATGTCTAAGTCCAGCTTTGGTACATTAGAAGCAACTCTGAAACTTAACCTAAGCGTTTTTCCAAGCTACTTTTTGGCTAACTTCTTATAGGAAGGTCTAGGAGCTCTGAAAATGAATGTGCGCGTCTTTCACTCTTCGCGAGGGACTTAGAAGAATTTTGTGATATTTTTTATTAAAATGGTGTATAAGGGTATATATATAAATATATTTTATGCACTGTATATGAGCTGGCGATTTCTAAGTCTGTGGTTCCGAGAGGGGGTAACCAGGCTCACTAATAAAGGTCAAGCCACTTGGCTGCTAGAATGCCCTGCTTCAGCACAGACCAGAAAGGCATTGTGATAAGCGTATCCCCGGTATAGTCAGGGGTTAATGGGAGTCATCCCCGTCCCCCCAGTATACGGCCAGAACCATGGACCCGGTACTTGTGGTTCGGACTGTCTCCAACCAGCCATAATGTTGTGAGAGTGAAATTATGTCTAAGTCCAGCTTTGGTACATTAGAAGCAACTCTGAAACTTAACCTAAGCGTTTTTCGAAGCTACTTTTTGGCTAACTTCTTATAGGAAGGTCTAGGAGCTCTGAAAATGAACGTGCGCGTCTTTCACTCTTCCCGAGGGACTTAGAAGAATTTTGTGATATTTTTTATTAAAATGGTGTATAAGGGTATATATATAAATATATTTTATGCACTGTATATGAGCTGGCGATTTCTAAGTCTGTGGTTCCGAGAGGGGGTAACCAGGCTCACTAATAAAGGTCAAGCCACTTGGCTGCCAGAATGCCCTGCTTCAGCACAGACCAGAAAGGCATTGTGATAAGCGTATCCCCGGTATAGTCAGGGGTTAATGGGAGTCGTCCCCGTCCCCCCAGTATACGGCCAGAACCATGGACCCGGTACTTGTGGTTCGGACTGTCTCCAACCAGCCATAATGTTGTGAGAGTGAAATTATGTCTAAGTCCAGCTTTGGTACATTAGAAGCAACTCTGAAACTTAACCTAAGCGTTTTTCGAAGCTACTTTTTAGCTAACTTCTTATAGGAAGGTCTAGGAGCTCTGAAAATGAACCTGCGCGTCTTTCACTCTTCCCGAGGGACTTAGAAGAATTTTGTGATATTTTTTATTAAAATGGTGTATAAGGGTATATATATAAATATATTTTATGCACTGTATATGAGCTGGCGATTTCTAAGTCTGTGGTTCCGAGAGGGGGTAACCAGGCTCACTAATAAAGGGCAAGCCACTTGGCTGCCAGAATGCCCTGCTTCAGCACAGACCAGAAAGGCATTGTGATAAGCGTATCCCCGGTATAGTCAGGGGTTAATGGGAGTCGTCCCCGTCCCCCCAGTATACGGCCAGAACCATGGACCCGGTACTTGTGGTTCGGACTGTCTCCAACCAGCCATAATGTTGTGAGAGTGAAATTATGTCTAAGTCCAGATTTGGTACATTAGAAGCAACTCTGAAACTTAACCTAAGCGTTTTTCGAAGCTACTTTTTAGCTAACTTCTTATAGGAAGGTCTAGGAGCTCTGAAAATGAACCTGCGCGTCTTTCACTCTTCCCGAGGGACTTAGAAGAATTTTGTGATATTTTTTATTAAAATGGTGTATAAGGGTATATATATAAATATATTTTATGCACTGTATATGAGCTGGCGATTTCTAAGTCTGTGGTTCCGAGAGGGGGTAACCAGGCTCACTAATAAAGGTCAAGCCACTTGCCTGCCAGAATGCCCTGCTTCAGCACAGACCAGAAAGGCATTGTGATAAGCGTATCCCCGGTATAGTCAGGGGTTAATGGGAGTCGTCCCCGTCCCCCCAGTATACGGCCAGAACCATGGACCCGGTACTTGTGGTTCGGACTGTCTCCAACCAGCCATAATGTTGTGAGAGTGAAATTATGTCTAAGTCCAGCTTTGGTACATTAGAAGCAACTCTGAAACTTAACCTAAGCGTTTTTCGAAGCTACTTTTTGGCTAACTTCTTATAGGAAGGTCTAGGAGCTCTGAAAATGAACGTGCGCGTCTTTCACTCTTCCCGAGGGACTTAGAAGAATTTTGTGATATTTTTTATTAAAATGGTGTATAAGGGTATATATATAAATATATTTTATGCACTGTATATGAGCTGGCGATTTCTAAGTCTGTGGTTCCGAGAGGGGGTAACCAGGCTCACTAATAAAGGTCAAGCCACTTGGCTGCCAGAATGCCCTGCTTCAGCACAGACCAGAAAGGCATTGTGATAAGCGTATCCCCGGTATAGTCAGGGGTTAATGGGAGTCGTCCCCGTCCCCCCAGTATACGGCCAGAACCATGGACCCGGTACTTGTGGTTCGGACTGTCTCCAACCAGCCATAATGTTGTGAGAGTGAAATTATGTCTAAGTCCAGCTTTGGTACATTAGAAGCAACTCTGAAACTTAACCTAAGCGTTTTTCGAAGCTACTTTTTAGCTAACTTCTTATAGGAAGGTCTAGGAGCTCTGAAAATGAACCTGCGCGTCTTTCACTCTTCCCGAGGGACTTAGAAGAATTTTGTGATATTTTTTATTAAAATGGTGTATAAGGGTATATATATAAATATATTTTATGCACTGTATATGAGCTGGCGATTTCTAAGTCTGTGGTTCCGAGAGGGGGTAACCAGGCTCACTAATAAAGGTCAAGCCACTTGCCTGCCAGAATGCCCTGCTTCAGCACAGACCAGAAAGGCATTGTGATAAGCGTATCCCCGGTATAGTCAGGGGTTAATGGGAGTCGTCCCCGTCCCCCCAGTATACGGCCAGAACCATGGACCCGGTACTTGTGGTTCGGACTGTCTCCAACCAGCCATAATGTTGTGAGAGTGAAATTATGTCTAAGTCCAGCTTTGGTACATTAGAAGCAACTCTGAAACTTAACCTAAGCGTTTTTCGAAGCTACTTTTTGGCTAACTTCTTATAGGAAGGTCTAGGAGCTCTGAAAATGAACGTGCGCGTCTTTCACTCTTCCCGAGGGACTTAGAAGAATTTTGTGATATTTTTTATTAAAATGGTGTATAAGGGTATATATATAAATATATTTTATGCACTGTATATGAGCTGGCGATTTCTAAGTCTGTGGTTCCGAGAGGGGGTAACCAGGCTCACTAATAAAGGTCAAGCCACTTGGCTGCCAGAATGCCCTGCTTCAGCACAGACCAGAAAGGCATTGTGATAAGCGTATCCCCGGTATAGTCAGGGGTTAATGGGAGTCGTCCCCGTCCCCCCAGTATACGGCCAGAACCATGGACCCGGTACTTGTGGTTCGGACTGTCTCCAACCAGCCATAATGTTGTGAGAGTGAAATTATGTCTAAGTCCAGCTTTGGTACATTAGAAGCAACTCTGAAACTTAACCTAAGCGTTTTTCGAAGCTACTTTTTAGCTAACTTCTTATAGGAAGGTCTAGGAGCTCTGAAAATGAACCTGCGCGTCTTTCACTCTTCCCGAGGGACTTAGAAGAATTTTGTGATATTTTTTATTAAAATGGTGTATAAGGGTATATATATAAATATATTTTATGCACTGTATATGAGCTGGCGATTTCTAAGTCTGTGGTTCCGAGAGGGGGTAACCAGGCTCACTAATAAAGGTCAAGCCACTTGCCTGCCAGAATGCCCTGCTTCAGCACAGACCAGAAAGGCATTGTGATAAGCGTATCCCCGGTATAGTCAGGGGTTAATGGGAGTCGTCCCCGTCCCCCCAGTATACGGCCAGAACCATGGACCCAGTACTTGTGGTTCGGACTGTCTCCAACCAGCCATAATGTTGTGAGAGTGAAATTATGTCTAAGTCTAGCTTTGGTACATTAGAAGCAACTCTGAAACTTAACCTAAGCGTTTTTCGAAGCTACTTTTTAGCTAACTTCTTATAGGAAGGTCTAGGAGCTCTGAAAATGAACGTGCGCGTCTTTCACTCTTCCCGAGGGACTTAGAAGAATTTTGTGATACTTTTTATTAAAATGGTGTATAAGGGTATATATATAAATATATTTTATGCACTGTATATGAGCTGGCGATTTCTAAGTCTGTGGTTCCGAGAGGGGGTAACCAGGCTCACTAATAAAGGGCAAGCCACTTGCCTGCCAGAATGCCCTGCTTCAGCACAGACCAGAAAGTCATTGTGATAAGCGTATCCCCGGTATAGTCAGGGGTTAATGGGAGTCGTCCCCGTCCCCCCAGTATACGGCCAGAACCATGGACCCGGTACTTGTGGTTCGGACTGTCTCCAACCAGCCATAATGTTGTGAGAGTGAAATTATGTCTAAGTCCAGCTTTGGTACATTAGAAGCAACTCTGAAACTTAACCTAAGCGTTTTTCGAAGCTACTTTTTAGCTAACTTCTTATAGGAAGGTATAGGAGCTCTGAAAATGAACGTGCGCGTCTTTTACTCTTCCCGAGGGACTTAGAAGAATTTTGTGATATTTTTTATTAAAATGGTGTATAAGGGTATATATATAAATATATTTTATGCACTGTATATGAGCTGGCGATTTCTAAGTCTGTGGTTCCGAGAGGGGGTAACCAGGCTCACTAATAAAGGTCAAGCCACTTGGCTGCCAGAATGCCCTGCTTCAGCACAGACCAGAAAGGCATTGTGATAAGCGTATCCCCGGTTTAGTCAGGGGTTAATGGGAGTCATCCCCGTCCCCCCAGTATACGGCCAGAACCATGGACCCGGTACTTGTGGTTCGGACTGTCTCCAACCAGCCATAATGTTGTGAGAGTGAAATTATGTCTAAGTCCAGCTTTGGTACATTAGAAGCAACTCTGAAACTTAACCTAAGCGTTTTTCCAAGCTACTTTTTGGCTAACTTCTTATAGGAAGGTCTAGGAGCTCTGAAAATGAATGTGCGCGTCTTTCACTCTTCGCGAGGGACTTAGAAGAATTTTGTGATATTTTTTATTAAAATGGTGTATAAGGGTATATATATAAATATATTTTATGCACTGTATATGAGCTGGCGATTTCTAAGTCTGTGGTTCCGAGAGGGGGTAACCAGGCTCACTAATAAAGGTCAAGCCACTTGGCTGCTAGAATGCCCTGCTTCAGCACAGACCAGAAAGGCATTGTGATAAGCGTATCCCCGGTATAGTCAGGGGTTAATGGGAGTCATCCCCGTCCCCCCAGTATACGGCCAGAACCATGGACCCGGTACTTGTGGTTCGGACTGTCTCCAACCAGCCATAATGTTGTGAGAGTGAAATTATGTCTAAGTCCAGCTTTGGTACATTAGAAGCAACTCTGAAACTTAACCTAAGCGTTTTTCGAAGCTACTTTTTGGCTAACTTCTTATAGGAAGGTCTAGGAGCTCTGAAAATGAACGTGCGCGTCTTTCACTCTTCCCGAGGGACTTAGAAGAATTTTGTGATATTTTTTATTAAAATGGTGTATAAGGGTATATATATAAATATATTTTATGCACTGTATATGAGCTGGCGATTTCTAAGTCTGTGGTTCCGAGAGGGGGTAACCAGGCTCACTAATAAAGGTCAAGCCACTTGGCTGCCAGAATGCCCTGCTTCAGCACAGACCAGAAAGGCATTGTGATAAGCGTATCCCCGGTATAGTCAGGGGTTAATGGGAGTCGTCCCCGTCCCCCCAGTATACGGCCAGAACCATGGACCCGGTACTTGTGGTTCGGACTGTCTCCAACCAGCCATAATGTTGTGAGAGTGAAATTATGTCTAAGTCCAGCTTTGGTACATTAGAAGCAACTCTGAAACTTAACCTAAGCGTTTTTCGAAGCTACTTTTTGGCTAACTTCTTATAGGAAGGTCTAGGAGCTCTGAAAATGAACGTGCGCGTCTTTCACTCTTCCCGAGGGACTTAGAAGAATTTTGTGATATTTTTTATTAAAATGGTGTATAAGGGTATATATATAAATATATTTTATGCACTGTATATGAGCTGGCGATTTCTAAGTCTGTGGTTCCGAGAGGGGGTAACCAGGCTCACTAATAAAGGTCAAGCCACTTGGCTGCCAGAATGCCCTGCTTCAGCACAGACCAGAAAGGCATTGTGATAAGCGTATCCCCGGTATAGTCAGGGGTTAATGGGAGTCGTCCCCGTCCCCCCAGTATACGGCCAGAACCATGGACCCGGTACTTGTGGTTCGGACTGTCTCCAACCAGCCATAATGTTGTGAGAGTGAAATTATGTCTAAGTCCAGCTTTGGTACATTAGAAGCAACTCTGAAACTTAACCTAAGCGTTTTTCGAAGCTACTTTTTAGCTAACTTCTTATAGGAAGGTCTAGGAGCTCTGAAAATGAACCTGCGCGTCTTTCACTCTTCCCGAGGGACTTAGAAGAATTTTGTGATATTTTTTATTAAAATGGTGTATAAGGGTATATATATAAATATATTTTATGCACTGTATATGAGCTGGCGATTTCTAAGTCTGTGGTTCCGAGAGGGGGTAACCAGGCTCACTAATAAAGGTCAAGCCACTTGCCTGCCAGAATGCCCTGCTTCAGCACAGACCAGAAAGGCATTGTGATAAGCGTATCCCCGGTATAGTCAGGGGTTAATGGGAGTCGTCCCCGTCCCCCCAGTATACGGCCAGAACCATGGACCCAGTACTTGTGGTTCGGACTGTCTCCAACCAGCCATAATGTTGTGAGAGTGAAATTATGTCTAAGTCCAGATTTGGTACATTAGAAGCAACTCTGAAACTTAACCTAAGCGTTTTTCGAAGCTACTTTTTAGCTAACTTCTTATAGGAAGGTCTAGGAGCTCTGAAAATGAACCTGCGCGTCTTTCACTCTTCCCGAGGGACTTAGAAGAATTTTGTGATATTTTTTATTAAAATGGTGTATAAGGGTATATATATAAATATATTTTATGCACTGTATATGAGCTGGCGATTTCTAAGTCTGTGGTTCCGAGAGGGGGTAACCAGGCTCACTAATAAAGGTCAAGCCACTTGCCTGCCAGAATGCCCTGCTTCAGCACAGACCAGAAAGGCATTGTGATAAGCGTATCCCCGGTATAGTCAGGGGTTAATGGGAGTCGTCCCCGTCCCCCCAGTATACGGCCAGAACCATGGACCCGGTACTTGTGGTTCGGACTGTCTCCAACCAGCCATAATGTTGTGAGAGTGAAATTATGTCTAAGTCCAGCTTTGGTACATTAGAAGCAACTCTGAAACTTAACCTAAGCGTTTTTCGAAGCTACTTTTTGGCTAACTTCTTATAGGAAGGTCTAGGAGCTCTGAAAATGATCGTGCGCGTCTTTCACTCTTCCCGAGGGACTTAGAAGAATTTTGTGATATTTTTTATTAAAATGGTGTATAAGGGTATATATATAAATATATTTTATGCACTGTATATGAGCTGGCGATTTCTAAGTCTGTGGTTCCGAGAGGGGGTAACCAGGCTCACTAATAAAGGTCAAGCCACTTGGCTGCCAGAATGCCCTGCTTCAGCACAGACCAGAAAGGCATTGTGATAAGCGTATCCCCGGTATAGTCAGGGGTTAATGGGAGTCGTCCCCGTCCCCCCAGTATACGGCCAGAACCATGGACCCGGTACTTGTGGTTCGGACTGTCTCCAACCAGCCATAATGTTGTGAGAGTGAAATTATGTCTAAGTCCAGCTTTGGTACATTAGAAGCAACTCTGAAACTTAACCTAAGCGTTTTTCGAAGCTACTTTTTAGCTAACTTCTTATAGGAAGGTCTAGGAGCTCTGAAAATGAACCTGCGCGTCTTTCACTCTTCCCGAGGGACTTAGAAGAATTTTGTGATATTTTTTATTAAAATGGTGTATAAGGGTATATATATAAATATATTTTATGCACTGTATATGAGCTGGCGATTTCTAAGTCTGTGGTTCCGAGAGGGGGTAACCAGGCTCACTAATAAAGGTCAAGCCACTTGCCTGCCAGAATGCCCTGCTTCAGCACAGACCAGAAAGGCATTGTGATAAGCGTATCCCCGGTATAGTCAGGGGTTAATGGGAGTCGTCCCCGTCCCCCCAGTATACGGCCAGAACCATGGACCCAGTACTTGTGGTTCGGACTGTCTCCAACCAGCCATAATGTTGTGAGAGTGAAATTATGTCTAAGTCTAGCTTTGGTACATTAGAAGCAACTCTGAAACTTAACCTAAGCGTTTTTCGAAGCTACTTTTTAGCTAACTTCTTATAGGAAGGTCTAGGAGCTCTGAAAATGAACGTGCGCGTCTTTCACTCTTCCCGAGGGACTTAGAAGAATTTTGTGATACTTTTTATTAAAATGGTGTATAAGGGTATATATATAAATATATTTTATGCACTGTATATGAGCTGGCGATTTCTAAGTCTGTGGTTCCGAGAGGGGGTAACCAGGCTCACTAATAAAGGTCAAGCCACTTGCCTGCCAGAATGCCCTGCTTCAGCACAGACCAGAAAGTCATTGTGATAAGCGTATCCCCGGTATAGTCAGGGGTTAATGGGAGTCGTCCCCGTCCCCCCAGTATACGGCCAGAACCATGGACCCGGTACTTGTGGTTCGGACTGTCTCCAACCAGCCATAATGTTGTGAGAGTGAAATTATGTCTAAGTCCAGCTTTGGTACATTAGAAGCAACTCTGAAACTTAACCTAAGCGTTTTTCGAAGCTACTTTTTAGCTAACTTCTTATAGGAAGGTATAGGAGCTCTGAAAATGAACGTGCGCGTCTTTTACTCTTCCCGAGGGACTTAGAAGAATTTTGTGATATTTTTTATTAAAATGGTGTATAAGGGTATATATATAAATATATTTTATGCACTGTATATGAGCTGGCGATTTCTAAGTCTGTGGTTCCGAGAGGGGGTAACCAGGCTCACTAATAAAGGTCAAGCCACTTGGCTGCCAGAATGCCCTGCTTCAGCACAGACCAGAAAGGCATTGTGATAAGCGTATCCCCGGTATAGTCAGGGGTTAATGGGAGTCATCCCCGTCCCCCCAGTATACGGCCAGAACCATGGACCCGGTACTTGTGGTTCGGACTGTCTCCAACCAGCCATAATGTTGTGAGAGTGAAATTATGTCTAAGTCCAGCTTTGGTACATTAGAAGCAACTCTGAAACTTAACCTAAGCGTTTTTCCAAGCTACTTTTTGGCTAACTTCTTATAGGAAGGTCTAGGAGCTCTGAAAATGAATGTGCGCGTCTTTCACTCTTCGCGAGGGACTTAGAAGAATTTTGTGATATTTTTTATTAAAATGGTGTATAAGGGTATATATATAAATATATTTTATGCACTGTATATGAGCTGGCGATTTCTAAGTCTGTGGTTCCGAGAGGGGGTAACCAGGCTCACTAATAAAGGTCAAGCCACTTGGCTGCTAGAATGCCCTGCTTCAGCACAGACCAGAAAGGCATTGTGATAAGCGTATCCCCGGTATAGTCAGGGGTTAATGGGAGTCATCCCCGTCCCCCCAGTATACGGCCAGAACCATGGACCCGGTACTTGTGGTTCGGACTGTCTCCAACCAGCCATAATGTTGTGAGAGTGAAATTATGTCTAAGTCCAGCTTTGGTACATTAGAAGCAACTCTGAAACTTAACCTAAGCGTTTTTCGAAGCTACTTTTTGGCTAACTTCTTATAGGAAGGTCTAGGAGCTCTGAAAATGAACGTGCGCGTCTTTCACTCTTCCCGAGGGACTTAGAAGAATTTTGTGATATTTTTTATTAAAATGGTGTATAAGGGTATATATATAAATATATTTTATGCACTGTATATGAGCTGGCGATTTCTAAGTCTGTGGTTCCGAGAGGGGGTAACCAGGCTCACTAATAAAGGTCAAGCCACTTGCCTGCCAGAATGCCCTGCTTCAGCACAGACCAGAAAGGCATTGTGATAAGCGTATCCCCGGTATAGTCAGGGGTTAATGGGAGTCGTCCCCGTCCCCCCAGTATACGGCCAGAACCATGGACCCGGTACTTGTGGTTCGGACTGTCTCCAACCAGCCATAATGTTGTGAGAGTGAAATTATGTCTAAGTCTAGCTTTGGTACATTAGAAGCAACTCTGAAACTTAACCTAAGCGTTTTTCGAAGCTACCTTTTAGCTAACTTCTTATAGGAAGGTCTAGGAGCTCTGAAAATGAACGTGCGCGTCTTTCACTCTTCGCGAGGGACTTAGAAGAATTTTGTGATATTTTTTATTAAAATGGTGTATAAGGGTATATATATAAATATATTTTATGCACTGTATATGAGCTGGCGATTTCTAAGTCTGTGGTTCCGAGAGGGGGTAACCAGGCTCACTAATAAAGGTCAAGCCACTTGGCTGCCAGAATGCCCTGCTTCAGCACAGACCAGAAAGGCATTGTGATAAGCGTATCCCCGGTATAGTCAGGGGTTAATGGGAGTCGTCCCCGTCCCCCCAGTATACGGCCAGAACCATGGACCCGGTACTTGTGGTTCGGACTGTCTCCAACCAGCCATAATGTTGTGAGAGTGAAATTATGTCTAAGTCCAGCTTTGGTACATTAGAAGCAACTCTGAAACTTAACCTAAGCGTTTTTCGAAGCTACTTTTTAGCTAACTTCTTATAGGAAGGTCTAGGAGCTCTGAAAATGAACGTGCGCGTCTTTCACTCTTCCCGAGGGACTTAGAAGAATTTTGTGATATTTTTTATTAAAATGGTGTATAAGGGTATATATATAAATATATTTTATGCACTGTATATGAGCTGGCGATTTCTAAGTCTGTGGTTCCGAGAGGGGGTAACCAGGCTCACTAATAAAGGTCAAGCCACTTGGCTGCCAGAATGCCCTGCTTCAGCACAGACCAGAAAGGCATTGTGATAAGCGTATCCCCGGTATAGTCAGGGGTTAATGGGAGTCATCCCCGTCCCCCCAGTATACGGCCAGAACCATGGACCCGGTACTTGTGGTTCGGACTGTCTCCAACCAGCCATAATGTTGTGAGAGTGAAATTATGTCTAAGTCCAGCTTTGGTACATTAGAAGCAACTCTGAAACTTAACCTAAGCGTTTTTCGAAGCTTCTTTTTGGCTAACTTCTTATAGGAAGGTCTAGGAGCTCTGAAAATGAACGTGCGCGTCTTTCACAATTCCCGAGGGACTTAGAAGAATTTTGTGATATTTTTTATTAAAATGGTGTATAAGGGTATATATATAAATATATTTTATGCACTGTATATGAGCTGGCGATTTCTAAGTCTGTGGTTCCGAGAGGGGGTAACCAGGCTCACTAATAAAGGTCAAGCCACTTGGCTGCCAGAATGCCCTGCTTCAGCACAGACCAGAAAGGCATTGTGATAAGCGTATCCCCGGTATAGTCAGGGGTTAATGGGAGTCGTCCCCGTCCCCCCAGTATACGGCCAGAACCATGGACCCGGTACTTGTGGTTCGGACTCTCTCCAACCAGCCATAATGTTGTGAGAGTGAAATTATGTCTAAGTCCAGCTTTGGTACATTAGAAGCAACTGTGAAACTTAAACTAAGCGTTTTTCGAAGCTACTTTTTAGCTAACTTCTTATAGGAAGGTCTAGGAGCTCTGAAAATGAACGTGCGCGTCTTTCACTCTTCCCGAGGGACTTAGAAGAATTTTGTGATATTTTTTTATTAAAATGGT
Organism: Ascaphus truei; assembly: GCF_040206685.1. NCBI lineage: Eukaryota > Metazoa > Chordata > Amphibia > Anura > Ascaphidae > Ascaphus > Ascaphus truei. Next base: position 479,995 of record NW_027455869.1, read on the forward strand.
GTATAAGGGTATATATATAAATATATTTTATGCACTGTATATGAGCTGGCGATTTCTAAGTCTGTGGTTCCGAGAGGGGGTAACCAGGCTCACTAATAAAGGTCAAGCCACTTGGCTGCCAGAATGCCCTGCTTCAGCACAGACCAGAAAGGCATTGTGATAAGCGTATCCCCGGTATAGTCAGGGGTTAATGGGAGTCGTCCCCGTCCCCCCAGTATACGGCCAGAACCATGGACCCGGTACTTGTGGTTCGGACTGTCTCCAACCAGCCATAATGTTGTGAGAGTGAAATTATGTCTAAGTCCAGCTTTGGTACATTAGAAGCAACTCTGAAACTTAACCTAAGCGTTTTTCGAAGCTTCTTTTTGGCTAACTTCTTATAGGAAGGTCTAGGAGCTCTGAAAATGAACGTGCGCGTCTTTCACAATTCCCGAGGGACTTAGAAGAATTTTGTGATATTTTTTTATTAAAATGGTGTATAAGGGTATATATATAAATATATTTTATGCACTGTATATGAGCTGGCGATTTCTAAGTCTGTGGTTCCGAGAGGGGGTAACCAGGCTCACTAATAAAGGTCAAGCCACTTGGCTGCCAGAATGCCCTGCTTCAGCACAGACCAGAAAGGCATTGTGATAAGCGTATCCCCGGTATAGTCAGGGGTTAATGGGAGTCGTCCCCGTCCCCCCAGTATACGGCCAGAACCATGGACCCGGTACTTGTGGTTCGGACTGTCTCCAACCAGCCATAATGTTGTGAGAGTGAAATTATGTCTAAGTCCAGCTTTGGTACATTAGAAGCAACTCTGAAACTTAACCTAAGCGTTTTTCGAAGCTACTTTTTGGCTAACTTCTTATAGGAAGGTCTAGGAGCTCTGAAAATGAACGTGCGCGTCTTTCACTCTTCCCGAGGGACTTAGAAGAATTTTGTGATATTTTTTATTAAAATGGTGTATAAGGGTATATATATAAATATATTTTATGCACTGTATATGAGCTGGCGATTTCTAAGTCTGTGGTTCCGAGAGGGGGTAACCAGGCTCACTAATAAAGGTCAAGCCACTTGGCTGCCAGAATGCCCTGCTTCAGCACAGACCAGAAAGTCATTGTGATAAGAGTATCCCCGGTATAGTCAGGGGTTAATGGGAGTCGTCCCCGTCCCCCCAGTATACGGCCAGAACCATGGACCCGGTACTTGTGGTTCGGACTGTCTCCATCCAGCCATAATGTTGTGAGAGTGAATTTATGTCTAAGTCCAGCTTTGATACATTAGAAGCAACTCTGAAACGTAACCTAAGCGTTTTTCGAAGCTACTTTTTGGCTAACTTCTTATAGGAAGGTCTAGGAGCTCTGAAAATGAACGTGCGCGTCTTTCACTCTTCCCGAGGGACTTAGAAGAATTTTGTGATATTTTTTTATTAAAATGGTGTATAAGGGTATATATATAAATATATTTTATGCACTGTATATGAGCTGGCGATTTCTAAGTCTGTGGTTCCGAGAGGGGGTAACCAGGCTCACTAATAAAGGTCAAGCCACTTGGCTGCCAGAATGCCCTGCTTCAGCACAGACCAGAAAGGCATTGTGATAAGCGTATCCCCGGTATAGTCAGGGGTTAATGGGAGTCGTCCCCGTCCCCCCAGTATACGGCTAGAACCATGGACCCGGTACTTGTGGTTCGGACTCTCTCCAACCAGCCATAATGTTGTGAGAGTGAAATTATGTCTAAGTCCAGCTTTGGTACATTAGAAGCAACTCTGAAACTTAACCTAAGCGTTTTTCGAAGCTACTTTTTGGCTAACTTCTTATAGGAAGGTCTAGGAACTCTGAAAATGAACGTGCGCGTCTTTCACTCTTCCCGAGGGACTTAGAAGAATTTTGTGATATTTTTTATTAAAATGGTGTATAAGGGTATATATATAAATATATTTTATGCACTGTATATGAGCTGGCGATTTCTAAGTCTGTGGTTCCGAGAGGGGGTAACCAGGCTCACTAATAAAGGTCAAGCCACTTGGCTGCCAGAATGCCCTGCTTCAGCACAGACCAGAAAGGCATTGTGATAAGCGTATCCCCTGTATAGTCAGGGGTTAATGGGAGTCGTCCCCGTCCCCCCAGTATACGGCCAGAACCATGGACCCGGTACTTGTGGTTCGGACTGTCTCCAACCAGCCATAATGTTGTGAGAGTGAAATTATGTCTAAGTCCAGCTTTGGAACATTAGAAGCAACTCTGAAACTTAACCTAAGCGTTTTTCGAAGCTACTTTTTGGCTAACTTCTTATAGGAAGGTCTAGGAGCTCTGAAAATGAAAGTGCGCGTCTTTCACTCTTCCCGAGGGACAGAAGAATTTTGTGATATTTTTTATTAAAATGGTGTATAAGGGTATATATATAAATATATTTTATGCACTGTATATGAGCTGGCGATTTCTAAGTCTGTGGTTCCGAGAGGGGGTAACCAGGCTCACTAATAAAGGTCAAGCCACTTGGCTGCCAGAATGCCCTGCTTCAGCACAGACCAGAAAGGCATTGTGATAAGCGTATCCCCGGTATAGTCAGGGGTTAATGGGAGTCGTCCCCGTCCCCCCAGTATACGGCCAGAACCATGAGCCCGGTACTTGTGGTTCGGACTGTCTCCAACCAGCCATAATGTTGTGAGAGTGAAATTATGTCTAAGTCCAGCTTTGGTACATTAGAAGCAACTCTGAAACTTAACCTAAGCGTTTTTCGAAGCTACTTTTGGCTAACTTCTTATAGGAAGGTCTAGGAGCTCTGAAAATGAACGTGCGCGTCTTTCACTCTTCCCGAGGGACTTAGAAGAATTTTGTGATATTTTTTATTAAAATGGTGTATAAGGGTATATATATAAATATATTTTATGCACTGTATATGAGCTGGCGATTTCTAAGTCTGTGGTTCCGAGAGGGGGTAACCAGGCTCACTAATAAAGGTCAAGCCACTTGGCTGCCAGAATGCCCTGCTTCAGCACAGACCAGAAAGGCATTGTGATAAGCGTATCCCCGGTATAGTCAGGGGTTAATGGGAGTCGTCCCCGTCCCCCCAGTATACGGCCAGAACCATGGACCCGGTACTTGTGGTTCGGACTGTCTCCAACCAGCCATAATGTTGTGAGAGTGAAATTATGTCTAAGTCCAGCTTTGGTACATTAGAAGCAACTCTGAAACTTAACCTAAGCGTTTTTCGAAGCTACTTTTTGGCTAACTTCTTATAGGAAGGTCTAGGAGCTCTGAAAATGAACGTGCGCGTCTTTCACTCTTATTGAGGGACTTAGAAGAATTTTGTGATATTTTTTATTAAAATGGTGTATAAGGGTATATATATAAATATATTTTATGCACTGTATATGAGCTGGCGATTTCTAAGTCTGTGGTTCCGAGAGGGGGTAACCAGGCTCACTAATAAAGGTCAAGCCACTTGGCTGCCAGAATGCCCTGCTTCAGCACAGACCAGAAAGGCATTGTGATAAGCGTATCCCCGGTATAGTCAGGGGTTAATGGGAGTCGTCCCCGTCCCCCCAGTATACGGCTAGAACCATGGACCCGGTACTTGTGGTTCGGACTGTCTCCAACCAGCCATAATGTTGTGAGAGTGAAATTATGTCTAAGTCCAGCTTTGGTACATTAGAAGCAACTCTGAAACTTAACCTAAGCGTTTTTCGAAGCTACTTTTTGGCTAACTTCTTATAGGAAGGTCTAGGAGCTCTGAAAATGAACGTGCGCGTCTTTCACTCTTCCCGAGGGACTTAGAAGAATTTTGTGATATTTTTTATTAAAATGGTGTATAAGGGTATATATATAAATATATTTTATGCACTGTATATGAGCTGGCGATTTCTAAGTCTGTGGTTCCGAGAGGGGGTAACCAGGCTCACTAATAAAGGTCAAGCCACTTGGCTGCCAGAATGCCCTGCTTCAGCACAGACCAGAAAGGCATTGTGATAAGCGTATCCCCTGTATAGTCAGGGGTTAATGGGAGTCGTCCACGTCCCCCCAGTATACGGCCAGAACCATGGACCCGGTACTTGTGGTTCGGACTGTCTCCAACCAGCCATAATGTTGTGAGAGTGAAATTATGTCTAAGTCCAGCTTTGGAACATTAGAAGCAACTCTGAAACTTAACCTAAGCGTTTTTCGAAGCTACTTTTTGGCTAACTTCTTATAGGAAGGTCTAGGAGCTCTGAAAATGAACGTGCGCGTCTTTCACTCTTCCCGAGGGACTTAGAAGAATTTTGTGATATTTTTTATTAAAATGGTGTATAAGGGTATATATATAAATATATTTTATGCACTGTATATGAGCTGGCGATTTCTAAGTCTGTGGTTCCGAGAGGGGGTAACCAGGCTCACTAATAAAGGTCAAGCCACTTGGCTGCCAGAATGCCCTGCTTCAGCACAGACCAGAAAGGCATTGTGATAAGCGTATCCCCTGTATAGTCAGGGGTTAATGGGAGTCGTCCCCGTCCCCCCAGTATACGGCCAGAACCATGGACCCGGTACTTGTGGTTCGGACTGTCTCCAACCAGCCATAATGTTGTGAGAGTGAAATTATGTCTAAGTCCAGCTTTGGAACATTAGAAGCAACTCTGAAACTTAACCTAAGCGTTTTTCGAAGCTACTTTTTGGCTAACTTCTTATAGGAAGGTCTAGGAGCTCTGAAAATGAACGTGCGCGTCTTTCACTCTTCCCGAGGGACAGAAGAATTTTGTGATATTTTTTATTAAAATGGTGTATAAGGGTATATATATAAATATATTTTATGCACTGTATATGAGCTGGCGATTTCTAAGTCTGTGGTTCCGAGAGGGGGTAACCAGGCTCACTAATAAAGGTCAAGCCACTTGGCTGCCAGAATGCCCTGCTTCAGCACAGACCAGAAAGGCATTGTGATAAGCGTATCCCCGGTATAGTCAGGGGTTAATGGGAGTCGTCCCCGTCCCCCCAGTATACGGCCAGAACCATGAGCCCGGTACTTGTGGTTCGGACTGTCTCCAACCAGCCATAATGTTGTGAGAGTGAAATTATGTCTAAGTCCAGCTTTGGTACATTAGAAGCAACTCTGAAACTTAACCTAAGCGTTTTTCGAAGCTGCTTTTGGCTAACTTCTTATAGGAAGGTCTAGGAGCTCTGAAAATGAACGTGCGCGTCTTTCACTCTTCCCGAGGGACTTAGAAGAATTTTGTGATATTTTTTATTAAAATGGTGTATAAGGGTATATATATAAATATATTTTATGCACTGTATATGAGCTGGCGATTTCTAAGTCTGTGGTTCCGAGAGGGGGTAACCAGGCTCACTAATAAAGGTCAAGCCACTTGGCTGCCAGAATGCCCTGCTTCAGCACAGACCAGAAAGGCATTGTGATAAGCGTATCCCCGGTATAGTCAGGGGTTAATGGGAGTCGTCCCCGTCCCCCCAGTATACGGCCAGAACCATGGACCCGGTACTTGTGGTTCGGACTGTCTCCAACCAGCCATAATGTTGTGAGAGTGAAATTATGTCTAAGTCCAGCTTTGGTACATTAGAAGCAACTCTGAAACTTAACCTAAGCGTTTTTCGAAGCTACTTTTTAGCTAACTTCTTATAGGAAGGTCTAGGAGCTCTGAAAATGAACGTGCGCGTCTTTCACTCTTCCCGAGGGACTTAGAAGAATTTTGTGATATTTTTTATTAAAATGGTGTATAAGGGTATATATATAAATATATTTTATGCACTGTATATGAGCTGGCGATTTCTAAGTCTGTGGTTCCGAGAGGGGGTAACCAGGCTCACTAATAAAGGTCAAGCCACTTGGCTGCCAGAATGCCCTGCTTCAGCACAGACCAGAAAGGCATTGTGATAAGCGTATCCCCGGTATAGTCAGGGGTTAATGGGAGTCGTCCCCGTCCCCCCAGTATACGGCCAGAACCATGGACCCGGTACTTGTGGTTCGGACTGTCTCCAACCAGCCATAATGTTGTGAGAGTGAAATTATGTCTAAGTCCAGCTTTGGTACATTAGAAGCAACTCTGAAACTTAACCTAAGCGTTTTTCGAAGCTACTTTTTGGCTAACTTCTTATAGGAAGGTCTAGGAGCTCTGAAAATGAACGTGCGCGTCTTTCACTCTTATTGAGGGACTTAGAAGAATTTTGTGATATTTTTTATTAAAATGGTGTATAAGGGTATATATATAAATATATTTTATGCACTGTATATGAGCTGGCGATTTCTAAGTCTGTGGTTCCGAGAGGGGGTAACCAGGCTCACTAATAAAGGTCAAGCCACTTGGCTGCCAGAATGCCCTGCTTCAGCACAGACCAGAAAGGCATTGTGATAAGCGTATCCCCGGTATAGTCAGGGGTTAATGGGAGTCGTCCCCGTCCCCCCAGTATACGGCTAGAACCATGGACCCGGTACTTGTGGTTCGGACTGTCTCCAACCAGCCATAATGTTGTGAGAGTGAAATTATGTCTAAGTCCAGCTTTGGTACATTAGAAGCAACTCTGAAACTTAACCTAAGCGTTTTTCGAAGCTACTTTTTGGCTAACTTCTTATAGGAAGGTCTAGGAGCTCTGAAAATGAACGTGCGCGTCTTTCACTCTTCCCGAGGGACTTAGAAGAATTTTGTGATATTTTTTATTAAAATGGTGTATAAGGGTATATATATAAATATATTTTATGCACTGTATATGAGCTGGCGATTTCTAAGTCTGTGGTTCCGAGAGGGGGTAACCAGGCTCACTAATAAAGGTCAAGCCACTTGGCTGCCAGAATGCCCTGCTTCAGCACAGACCAGAAAGGCATTGTGATAAGCGTATCCCCTGTATAGTCAGGGGTTAATGGGAGTCGTCCACGTCCCCCCAGTATACGGCCAGAACCATGGACCCGGTACTTGTGGTTCGGACTGTCTCCAACCAGCCATAATGTTGTGAGAGTGAAATTATGTCTAAGTCCAGCTTTGGAACATTAGAAGCAACTCTGAAACTTAACCTAAGCGTTTTTCGAAGCTACTTTTTGGCTAACTTCTTATAGGAAGGTCTAGGAGCTCTGAAAATGAACGTGCGCGTCTTTCACTCTTCCCGAGGGACTTAGAAGAATTTTGTGATATTTTTTATTAAAATGGTGTATAAGGGTATATATATAAATATATTTTATGCACTGTATATGAGCTGGCGATTTCTAAGTCTGTGGTTCCGAGAGGGGGTAACCAGGCTCACTAATAAAGGTCAAGCCACTTGGCTGCCAGAATGCCCTGCTTCAGCACAGACCAGAAAGGCATTGTGATAAGCGTATCCCCTGTATAGTCAGGGGTTAATGGGAGTCGTCCCCGTCCCCCCAGTATACGGCCAGAACCATGGACCCGGTACTTGTGGTTCGGACTGTCTCCAACCAGCCATAATGTTGTGAGAGTGAAATTATGTCTAAGTCCAGCTTTGGAACATTAGAAGCAACTCTGAAACTTAACCTAAGCGTTTTTCGAAGCTACTTTTTGGCTAACTTCTTATAGGAAGGTCTAGGAGCTCTGAAAATGAACGTGCGCGTCTTTCACTCTTCCCGAGGGACAGAAGAATTTTGTGATATTTTTTATTAAAATGGTGTATAAGGGTATATATATAAATATATTTTATGCACTGTATATGAGCTGGCGATTTCTAAGTCTGTGGTTCCGAGAGGGGGTAACCAGGCTCACTAATAAAGGTCAAGCCACTTGGCTGCCAGAATGCCCTGCTTCAGCACAGACCAGAAAGGCATTGTGATAAGCGTATCCCCGGTATAGTCAGGGGTTAATGGGAGTCGTCCCCGTCCCCCCAGTATACGGCCAGAACCATGAGCCCGGTACTTGTGGTTCGGACTGTCTCCAACCAGCCATAATGTTGTGAGAGTGAAATTATGTCTAAGTCCAGCTTTGGTACATTAGAAGCAACTCTGAAACTTAACCTAAGCGTTTTTCGAAGCTGCTTTTGGCTAACTTCTTATAGGAAGGTCTAGGAGCTCTGAAAATGAACGTGCGCGTCTTTCACTCTTCCCGAGGGACTTAGAAGAATTTTGTGATATTTTTTATTAAAATGGTGTATAAGGGTATATATATAAATATATTTTATGCACTGTATATGAGCTGGCGATTTCTAAGTCTGTGGTTCCGAGAGGGGGTAACCAGGCTCACTAATAAAGGTCAAGCCACTTGGCTGCCAGAATGCCCTGCTTCAGCACAGACCAGAAAGGCATTGTGATAAGCGTATCCCCGGTATAGTCAGGGGTTAATGGGAGTCGTCCCCGTCCCCCCAGTATACGGCCAGAACCATGGACCCGGTACTTGTGGTTCGGACTGTCTCCAACCAGCCATAATGTTGTGAGAGTGAAATTATGTCTAAGTCCAGCTTTGGTACATTAGAAGCAACTCTGAAACTTAACCTAAGCGTTTTTCGAAGCTACTTTTTAGCTAACTTCTTATAGGAAGGTCTAGGAGCTCTGAAAATGAACGTGCGCGTCTTTCACTCTTCCCGAGGGACTTAGAAGAATTTTGTGATATTTTTTATTAAAATGGTGTATAAGGGTATATATATAAATATATTTTATGCACTGTATATGAGCTGGCGATTTCTAAGTCTGTGGTTCCGAGAGGGGGTAACCAGGCTCACTAATAAAGGTCAAGCCACTTGGCTGCCAGAATGCCCTGCTTCAGCACAGACCAGAAAGGCATTGTGATAAGCGTATCCCCGGTATAGTCAGGGGTTAATGGGAGTCGTCCCCGTCCCCCCAGTATACGGCCAGAACCATGGACCCGGTACTTGTGGTTCGGACTGTCTCCAACCAGCCATAATGTTGTGAGAGTGAAATTATGTCTAAGTCCAGCTTTGGTACATTAGAAGCAACTCTGAAACTTAACCTAAGCGTTTTTCGAAGCTACTTTTTGGCTAACTTCTTATAGGAAGGTCTAGGAGCTCTGAAAATGAACGTGCGCGTCTTTCACTCTTCCCGAGGGACTTAGAAGAATTTTGTGATATTTTTTATTAAAATGGTGTATAAGGGTATATATATAAATATATTTTATGCACTGTATATGAGCTGGCGATTTCTAAGTCTGTGGTTCCGAGAGGGGGTAACCAGGCTCACTAATAAAGGTCAAGCCACTTGCCTGCCAGAATGCCCTGTTTCAGCACAGACCAGAAAGTCATTGTGATAAGCGTATCCCCGGTATAGTAGGGGTTAATGGGAGTCGTCCCCGTCCCCCCAGTATACGGCCAGAACCATGGACCCGGTACTTGTGGTTCGGACTGTCTCCAACCAGCCATAATGTTGTGAGAGTGAAATTATGTCTAAGTCCAGCTTTGGTACATTAGAAGCAACTGTGAAACTTAACCTAAGCGTTTTTCGAAGCTACTTTTTGGCTAACTTCTTATAGGAAGGTCTAGGAGCTCTGAAAATGAACGTGCGCGTCTTTCACTCTTCCCGAGGGACTTAGAAGAATTTTGTGATATTTTTTATTAAAATGGTGTATAAGGGTATATATATAAATATATTTTATGCACTGTATATGAGCTGGCGATTTCTAAGTCTGTGGTTCCGAGAGGGGGTAACCAGGCTCACTAATAAAGGTCAAGCCACTTGGCTGCCAGAATGCCCTGCTTCAGCACAGACCAGAAAGGCATTGTGATAAGCGTATCCCCGGTATAGTCAGGGGTTAATGGGAGTCGTCCCCGTCCCCCCAGTATACGGCCAGAACCATGGACCCGGTACTTGTGGTTCGGACTGTCTCCAACCAGCCATAATGTTGTGAGAGTGAAATTATGTCTAAGTCCAGCTTTGGAACATTAGAAGCAACTCTGAAACTTAACCTAAGCGTTTTTCGAAGCTACTTTTTGGCTAACTTCTTATAGGAAGGTCTAGGAGCTCTGAAAATGAACGTGCGCGTCTTTCACTCTTCCCGAGGGACAGAAGAATTTTGTGATATTTTTTATTAAAATGGTGTATAAGGGTATATATATAAATATATTTTATGCACTGTATATGAGCTGGCGATTTCTAAGTCTGTGGTTCCGAGAGGGGGTAACCAGGCTCACTAATAAAGGTCAAGCCACTTGGCTGCCAGAATGCCCTGCTTCAGCACAGACCAGAAAGGCATTGTGATAAGCGTATCCCCGGTATAGTCAGGGGTTAATGGGAGTCGTCCCCGTCCCCCCAGTATACGGCCAGAACCATGAGCCCGGTACTTGTGGTTCGGACTGTCTCCAACCAGCCATAATGTTGTGAGAGTGAAATTATGTCTAAGTCCAGCTTTGGTACATTAGAAGCAACTCTGAAACTTAACCTAAGCGTTTTTCGAAGCTACTTTTGGCTAACTTCTTATAGGAAGGTCTAGGAGCTCTGAAAATGAACGTGCGCGTCTTTCACTCTTCCCGAGGGACTTAGAAGAATTTTGTGATATTTTTTATTAAAATGGTGTATAAGGGTATATATATAAATATATTTTATGCACTGTATATGAGCTGGCGATTTCTAAGTCTGTGGTTCCGAGAGGGGGTAACCAGGCTCACTAATAAAGGTCAAGCCACTTGGCTGCCAGAATGCCCTGCTTCAGCACAGACCAGAAAGGCATTGTGATAAGCGTATCCCCGGTATAGTCAGGGGTTAATGGGAGTCGTCCCCGTCCCCCCAGTATACGGCTAGAACCATGGACCCGGTACTTGTGGTTCGGACTGTCTCCAACCAGCCATTATGTTGTGAGAGTGAAATTATGTCTAAGTCCAGCTTTGGTACATTAGAAGCAACTCTGAAACTTAACCTAAGCGTTTTTCGAAGCTACTTTTTGGCTAACTTCTTATAGGAAGGTCTAGGAGCTCTGAAAATGAACGTGCGCGTCTTTCACTCTTCCCGAGGGACTTAGAAGAATTTTGTGATATTTTTTATTAAAATGGTGTATAAGGGTATATATATAAATATATTTTATGCACTGTATATGAGCTGGCGATTTCTAAGTCTGTGGTTCCGAGAGGGGGTAACCAGGCTCACTAATAAAGGTCAAGCCACTTGGCTGCCAGAATGCCCTGCTTCAGCACAGACCAGAAAGGCATTGTGATAAGCGTATCCCCTGTATAGTCAGGGGTTAATGGGAGTCGTCCACGTCCCCCCAGTATACGGCCAGAACCATGGACCCGGTACTTGTGGTTCGGACTGTCTCCAACCAGCCATAATGTTGTGAGAGTGAAATTATGTCTAAGTCCAGCTTTGGAACATTAGAAGCAACTCTGAAACTTAACCTAAGCGTTTTTCGAAGCTACTTTTTGGCTAACTTCTTATAGGAAGGTCTAGGAGCTCTGAAAATGAACGTGCGCGTCTTTCACTCTTCCCGAGGGACTTAGAAGAATTTTGTGATATTTTTTATTAAAATGGTGTATAAGGGTATATATATAAATATATTTTATGCACTGTATATGAGCTGGCGATTTCTAAGTCTGTGGTTCCGAGAGGGGGTAACCAGGCTCACTAATAAAGGTCAAGCCACTTGGCTGCCAGAATGCCCTGCTTCAGCACAGACCAGAAAGGCATTGTGATAAGCGTATCCCCTGTATAGTCAGGGGTTAATGGGAGTCGTCCCCGTCCCCCCAGTATACGGCCAGAACCATGGACCCGGTACTTGTGGTTCGGACTGTCTCCAACCAGCCATAATGTTGTGAGAGTGAAATTATGTCTAAGTCCAGCTTTGGAACATTAGAAGCAACTCTGAAACTTAACCTAAGCGTTTTTCGAAGCTACTTTTTGGCTAACTTCTTATAGGAAGGTCTAGGAGCTCTGAAAATGAACGTGCGCGTCTTTCACTCTTCCCGAGGGACAGAAGAATTTTGTGATATTTTTTATTAAAATGGTGTATAAGGGTATATATATAAATATATTTTATGCACTGTATATGAGCTGGCGATTTCTAAGTCTGTGGTTCCGAGAGGGGGTAACCAGGCTCACTAATAAAGGTCAAGCCACTTGGCTGCCAGAATGCCCTGCTTCAGCACAGACCAGAAAGGCATTGTGATAAGCGTATCCCCGGTATAGTCAGGGGTTAATGGGAGTCGTCCCCGTCCCCCCAGTATACGGCCAGAACCATGAGCCCGGTACTTGTGGTTCGGACTGTCTCCAACCAGCCATAATGTTGTGAGAGTGAAATTATGTCTAAGTCCAGCTTTGGAACATTAGAAGCAACTCTGAAACTTAACCTAAGCGTTTTTCGAAGCTACTTTTTGGCCAACTTCTTATAGGAAGGTCTAGGAGCTCTGAAAATGAACGTGCGCGTCTTTCACTCTTCCCGAGGGACTTAGAAGAATTTTGTGATATTTTTTATTAAAATGGTGTATAAGGGTATATATATAAATATATTTTATGCACTGTATATGAGCTGGCGATTTCTAAGTCTGTGGTTCCGAGAGGGGGTAACCAGGCTCACTAATAAAGGTCAAGCCACTTGGCTGCCAGAATGCCCTGCTTCAGCACAGACCAGAAAGGCATTGTGATAAGCGTATCCCCTGTATAGTCAGGGGTTAATGGGAGTCGTCCCCGTCCCCCCAGTATACGGCCAGAACCATGGACCCGGTACTTGTGGTTCGGACTGTCTCCAACCAGCCATAATGTTGTGAGAGTGAAATTATGTCTAAGTCCAGCTTTGGAACATTAGAAGCAACTCTGAAACTTAACCTAAGCGTTTTTCGAAGCTACTTTTTGACTAACTTCTTATAGGAAGGTCTAGGAGCTCTGAAAATGAACGTGCGCGTCTTTCACTCTTCCCGAGGGACAGAAGAATTTTGTGATATTTTTTATTAAAATGGTGTATAAGGGTATATATATAAATATATTTTATGCACTGTATATGAGCTGGCGATTTCTAAGTCTGTGGTTCCGAGAGGGGGTAACCAGGCTCACTAATAAAGGTCAAGCCACTTGGCTGCCAGAATGCCCTGCTTCAGCACAGACCAGAAAGGCATTGTGATAAGCGTATCCCCGGTATAGTCAGGGGTTAATGGGAGTCGTCCCCGTCCCCCCAGTATACGGCCAGAACCATGAGCCCGGTACTTGTGGTTCGGACTGTCTCCAACCAGCCATAATGTTGTGAGAGTGAAATTATGTCTAAGTCCAGCTTTGGAACATTAGAAGCAACTCTGAAACTTAACCTAAGCGTTTTTCGAAGCTACTTTTTGGCTAACTTCTTATAGGAAGGTCTAGGAGCTCTGAAAATGAACGTGCGCGTCTTTCACTCTTCCCGAGGGACTTAGAAGAATTTTGTGATATTTTTTATTAAAATGGTGTATAAGGGTATATATATAAATATATTTTATGCACTGTATATGAGCTGGCGATTTCTAAGTCTGTGGTTCCGAGAGGGGGTAACCAGGCTCACTAATAAAGGTCAAGCCACTTGGCTGCCAGAATGCCCTGCTTCAGCACAGACCAGAAAGGCATTGTGATAAGCGTATCCCCTGTATAGTCAGGGGTTAATGGGAGTCGTCCCCGTCCCCCCAGTATACGGCCAGAACCATGGACCCGGTACTTGTGGTTCGGACTGTCTCCAACCAGCCATAATGTTGTGAGAGTGAAATTATGTCTAAGTCCAGCTTTGGAACATTAGAAGCAACTCTGAAACTTAACCTAAGCGTTTTTCGAAGCTACTTTTTGGCTAACTTCTTATAGGAAGGTCTAGGAGCTCTGAAAATGAACGTGCGCGTCTTTCACTCTTCCCTAGGGACAGAAGAATTTTGTGATATTTTTTATTAAAATGGTGTATAAGGGTATATATATAAATATATTTTATGCACTGTATATGAGCTGGCGATTTCTAAGTCTGTGGTTCCGAGAGGGGGTAACCAGGCTCACTAATAAAGGTCAAGCCACTTGGCTGCCAGAATGCCCTGCTTCAGCACAGACCAGAAAGGCATTGTGATAAGCGTATCCCCGGTATAGTCAGGGGTTAATGGGAGTCGTCCCCGTCCCCCCAGTATACGGCCAGAACCATGAGCCCGGTACTTGTGGTTCGGACTGTCTCCAACCAGCCATAATGTTGTGAGAGTGAAATTATGTCTAAGTCCAGCTTTGGTACATTAGAAGCAACTCTGAAACTTAACCTAAGCGTTTTTCGAAGCTACTTTTGGCTAACTTCTTATAGGAAGGTCTAGGAGCTCTGAAAATGAACGTGCGCGTCTTTCACTCTTCCCGAGGGACTTAGAAGAATTTTGTGATATTTTTTATTAAAATGGTGTATAAGGGTATATATATAAATATATTTTATGCACTGTATATGAGCTGGCGATTTCTAAGTCTGTGGTTCCGAGAGGGGGTAACCAGGCTCACTAATAAAGGTCAAGCCACTTGGCTGCCAGAATGCCCTGCTTCAGCACAGACCAGAAAGGCATTGTGATAAGCGTATCCCCGGTATAGTCAGGGGTTAATGGGAGTCGTCCCCGTCCCCCCAGTATACGGCCAGAACCATGGACCCGGTACTTGTGGTTCGGACTGTCTCCAACCAGCCATAATGTTGTGAGAGTGAAATTATGTCTAAGTCCAGCTTTGGTACATTAGAAGCAACTCTGAAACTTAACCTAAGCGTTTTTCGAAGATACTTTTTGGCTAACTTCTTATAGGAAGGTCTAGGAGCTCTGAAAATGAACGTGCGCGTCTTTCACTCTTCCTGAGGGACTTAGAAGAATTTTGTGATATTTTTTATTTAAATGGTGTATAAGGGTATATATATAAATATATTTTATGCACTGTATATGAGCTGGCGATTTCTAAGTCTGTGGTTCCGAGTGGGGGTAACCAGGCTCACTAATAAAGGTCAAGCCACTTGGCTGCCAGAATGCCCTGCTTCAGCACAGACCAGAAAGGCATTGTGATAAGCGTATCCCCGGTATAGTCAGGGGTTAATGGGAGTCGTCCCCGTCCCCCCAGTATACGGCTAGAACCATGGACCCGGTACTTGTGGTTCGGACTGTCTCCAACCAGCCATAATGTTGTGAGAGTGAAATTATGTCTAAGTCCAGCTTTGGTACATTAGAAGCAACTCTGAAACTTAACCTAAGCGTTTTTCGAAGCTACTTTTTGGCTAACTTCTTATAGGAAGGTCTAGGAGCTCTGAAAATGAACGTGCGCGTCTTTCACTCTTCCCGAGGGACTTAGAAGAATTTTGTGATATTTTTTTATTAAAATGGTGTATAAGGGTATATATATAAATATATTTTATGCACTGTATATGAGCTGGCGATTTCTAAGTCTGTGGTTCCGAGAGGGGGTAACCAGGCTCACTAATAAAGGTCAAGCCACTTGGCTGCCAGAATGCCCTGCTTCAGCACAGACCAGAAATGCATTGTGATAAGCGTATCCCCTGTATAGTCAGGGGTTAATGGGAGTCGTCCCCGTCCCCCCAGTATACGGCCAGAACCATGGACCCGGTACTTGTGGTTCGGACTGTCTCCAACCAGCCATAATGTTGTGAGAGTGAAATTATGTCTAAGTCCAGCTTTGGAACATTAGAAGCAACTCTGAAACTTAACC